>NC_051332.1:14749819-14816905 GCF_015220235.1 Choloepus didactylus
AATGTGCAAACTCTGAGCATTGAATCTGAGAGGATAAGTTATCAGGAAAAGTCTTACATCAAAAGTTCCTAGACTGTAAGTTCTTACAGATGTCACATCTATTCATAAGTTGTAATGGTTTTGTCTAAATTATGAGGTTCTGAGATGTTTGTGTATATCCTGGTCAGTCTCTGGAAATTTGGGTGTCTGTGTAACACCTGAGACAGAGCCAGCATTAGGCAGCTATGAATGTCAGCATTAATCCATGCAGTAGATATTAAAAAAGCTGAAAAGAGATCAGAATTCAATTACAGATATTAACAAAATGTATTTTGTTAGGACTAAGGTACTACAGGCTAAAAGGAAAGGGATGATATTGACTGTGTTTTGAAACCTCAACTTCTGTATGAGATGAGAGGAAGAAATGTTTATTTGGTGCAAAATCTATATTTTATTTAGTATGCTATATAGTTTAATTTGTATGGTCGGTTTATTTTGAAACAACTTAATTACAGAGAACCTTGATTTGCAGGTGAGATCTGGTTGGTTTGTACAGGTTACCATGAAACCCCAATACATCCCAGTGTAATTTGGGCAGAGAATAAAAACTTACTTGCAAAAACTCCTGGAGGACCTGGAGAAATTGTGGAAATATTAAGCCTCCACACCTCGGGATATCCGATATTCTCACAAATGTTGGGGGCTATCAGTTTTTGTAAGCCAAAACCTCAATCTTAGGGCTTACCCTTATGAAGGTTGTTAGTGCAGAGGCAAATCCTATTTATAACTGTGCCTAAGATTTACCCCCAGAGAACCTCTTTTGGTTGCTCATATGTGAACTCTCTCTCTCTAAGCCACTCAACAGTAAACTCATGACCCTCCCCACTATGGGGGACAGGAACTCCTAGGGTTGTAAATCTCCCTGATAACATGGGACATTACTCCTGGGAATGAGCCCTGTACCCCACATGATGGGATTATGAAAGGCTTTCTTGACCAAATGGGGGAAGAGAAATGAAAAATAAAGTTTCAGTTGCTCAGAGATTTCAAATAGTGTGGAGAGGTCATTCTGGAAGTTATTCTTATGTGTTAAATATATATCCATTTTAGTTTTTAGTGTACTGTAATAGCTAGAAGGAAATACCTGAAACTGTTGAACTGCAACCAGTAGCCTTGATTTTTGAAGGGTGATTGTATAAATATGCAGCTTATATGATGTGAGTGTGTGATTGTGAAAACTTTGTGGCTCACTCTCCCTTTGTCCCTGTGTATTGACAGATCAGTAGAAAAATGGGGGCAAAAGAAATGAATAATAGCAGGGGAAAAGAGGTATGGGATGTTCTGTGTGTTCTTTTTTACTTTTATTTTTTTTCTTATTTTAATTTTTCTTTTTGGAATAATGAAAATGTTAAAAAAAATTAATTGTGGTGATGAATACACAACTATGTGATGATACTATGAGCAATTGTTTGTACACCTGGATGATTATATGGTATGTGACTATATCTCAATAAAATTGCTTTAAATACAAGATCACTTTCTTCTAATTGGCAATGACACATTAATCATTTTCTTAAGGACTCATAAGAAGTACCTTTAGAGATCATTACTTCTACCAATAGTCTCTCAAAACAATCTAGGCCTTTTCCATCAATCTCCTCAGAATTCAAGAATATTCTGCTTATCCATGTAAAAAACATTCCAACATATCTGGTACCTGCAAACTCAGCAGTCCCACTTTTCTGGTACCAAAATCTGTTCCAGTTTGCTAAAGATGTCATATGCAAAATATCAGAAATAGGTTGCTTTTATACAGGTGTTTTTATGTTACAAATTTACAGTTATAAGGCCATAAAAATGTCCAAACTATGATATCAACACCTTAACTGAAGAAAGGTCAATAGCATTCAGAGCACCTCTGTCATCTGGGAAGGAACCTGGTGTTGTGTTTCCTGGTGTTGTGCTCCCATGGTTCTTGTTTTCAAAATGGCTGTCTCCAAAACGTATCTGTGCTTCTGTCTCTCTTAGCTTCTTTCTTACTCTGCTTGGTTGTCCTAGGGTGTTTCTCTTTAAGCATCTATGAGTCATTTCTTAGCTTCTCCAGGGCAAACTCTGGGCTTCGTTTCTTAGCCCCGCCTCTACAAATCTACTCCTGTCTGCAATCTCCAGTGTCGACAAGTGTCTGTCTCTGTGTAGGATCTCAGTTAATCTTAAGAAATCTAACAGTCTAATTTAGATCTACCTTGAATGTGTGGGGTCATATCTCCATTGAAGTTGGTAATCAAAATATCCCACTGTACAAGGTTGAATTCAAAGATCATGGCTCTTCTGGGTTCCATCACAGCTTCAAAACGGGCACACCAGATAAGGTAGTTTGTGTGTTTTCTTAGCAATTTTCTGCTTCAACTAAGTTCTCAAATTTGTTGGCAAACAGTTGTTCTTATAATCCTTTTATAATCATTTTTATTTCTGTGGGGTTGGTTTAAATGCCCTCACTTTCATTTCTGATTTTAATCATTTGTATACTCTCTCTTTTCCTTTGTCATTCTAACCAAAATTGTGTCAATTTTATTGATCTTTCCAAAGAACCAACTTTTGCTTTTTATTCCATTCATCTTTAATTTTTTGTTTAATTTATATTTACTGTCATCTTTGTTGTTTTCCTTTATTTTCCATATTTAGGGTATGGTTTGCTCTTATTTTCCTAATTTCCCCAGAAAATAAGGTTAGGTCTATGCTTACAGGTATTTCTTTTATGTAAGCATTTAAATTTGTAAATTTCACTCTCAAACCATGTGTTTTGGTATATTTTTGTCATTTTCATTTACCTCTTTATAACTCCTAGGTTCCCTTGTGACACCTTCTTTGACCAATTTGTTTACAATTGTGTTTAATTTTCACATAATTGTGAATATTCAAGTTCTCACACTGTTATTGATTCTAGCTTCATTACATAGTGGTCTGAAAGGTAGAGTGTAAGATTCCAATATTTTTGAATTTTTTGAGATTTGTCTTGTGACTTAATACATGGCCTATCCTGGAGAATGACACATGTGTACTATTACAGAATGTGTATTCTATTGTTGTGATGTACACAATACAGATATCACTTAGATATAGTCAGTTGATAGTACCATTGATGTCCCCTTTTTTCCTTATTGATTTTCTGCCTAGATTTTCTATCAACTATTGAAAGTTTCATATTGAAGTCTGCTATTATTACTGGAACATTTATTTCTCCTTTCAAATCTGTCAAGACTTTGTGTGTTTTGGGTGCTACTTGAGTGCATATATATTTATAATTCTTAAGTCATATATAATTATATATATAATTATATAATGCCTTCCTTTCCCTTGTAGAATATTTGTTTTATTAGAAAAGTTGTGGTTTACATAAAAATCATGCAGAAATTACAGTATCATGTCCCCTCTAGACACAAATGAATTTCCCCATAATTAACATTGTGCATTGTGTGGTACTTTCAATACAACTAGTGAAAGATATTATTATAATTATACTTTTTAATGTAGTCCATAGTTGTAGATAATCAATATACACAAACACTGTTCCTCTACTCTCCTCCTCCCACCATTTTGTTGTATTTGCTGCCTTTATTTATTGCAAAACCATGATATATATCAATATCACATATTATCAATACCTTTAATGAATTTGCATTTTAGAGCCTAAAGAAGGAAAAATGGTGTTACAAAGCAAAATTACAATCCAAAACAACTGGCATTTTTAATTATCCAAAAGGTTTCCTTTACTGGAGATATTTTAGCTGTCACTTTAGTACACTGTATAGTTTCTTTACTTTTCAGTCTGAAGATCTCTTTTTTTGCTTTGCTTGTATGACAGGTGTAGTAGTGACAAATTTCATTTGTTTTCCAGAAAATACCTTAATCTCTCCCTAATTTTTGAGAGGGTCTTTCCAGATATAAACTTGTGATTCAGAATTGATTTCATTCAATGCTTTAAATATTTCATAACCACTGCTAAATTGTCTCCATGATTTCTGAAGAGAGATAATTGTTTAATCTCATTGAGGGTCCCTTGCACATAGCACATTGTTTTCTCTTGCACCTCTCAGAAATCTCACCTTATGCTTGGCAATTTAGAATTTACCACATTGGTTCAGGGTATGGTTCTCTTTGAGATTACTTTATTTGTGGTTTGCTGGGATTCTTGAAAGTGTATATTACATCTTTTGTTAAATTTTTGAAGTTTTATTATATTATATGTCTTTTAATATCCTTTGTCCCATTTATTTGTTTCTCCTCATTTTAGAATCTGCATATGGTGAATACTTGCATGCTTGTACTGATCTTCTTTACTTTATGCTCCTCACTCATAATCACATCATTTGCCTTATCTTCTGATAACTGATTCCTTATTTTACCTTTTCTAATGTATTGTTGAAACCCTCTGAGAAGAATTTATTTCAGTTATTGTGATCTTCAACTCCTGTATTTCTGTTTGGTTCCATTTAATAAGCTCTCTCTCTTTATTGGGATTCTCATTTTGTTTGTGCCTCATTTTTCTGATATCCTTTAATTCTTTCATCATGTTCTTGATCATCCTGAAGATTATTTTATGTGCTTTCTGATGTAACCAAAGACTTGTCTTCTTCTTTGACAGTTCCTGTATTTTGTTTTTAGTTTTGAAGCTTCTTTGGATGAACCATATGTCATCTTTTTTTTTTTGTCTTGTAAGTTTTTGCACACTATATGTTTGAATGTTTTAACATGTTAACTCTGGAATTAAGTCCCCAATTTATCTGTTCTTTAAGTTGGTATCAGGTAGTGATAAGACAGAAATATGCTTAAGTATGAGAAACTAAGCAAAACAAACTGATGCAAAAAACAAAACAAAACAAAACAAAAAAAAAACAAAACAGAAACACACACACACACACCTTTCACAGCTTTTGCAAATTGGCTATTTTTTAGCTGGTGTTCTCCTTCAAAGTGTAGCTCTCCTCCCAAGATAAGACCAAAACATATATAGGGGATCCTTTCCATTTTTTCTATACCAGTTTCTTTTCATTGTAATGTGCCTGTAGCCTTAACAAATTCCCTGTTTACAGGGATCTGAATATTCCATCTTTTTCCCATGAAATAATTCCCACTCATGCCCCATTCCAGCTGTACAAATTATGTATTGAATGGGTAATCTTTTCACTATGCTTTTTCAATTTGATTGATTCTGCCAAAGATTACCTGTGAACAAACAGCTTCTGTCTGCAGGGCAAGGTTTTGAAGGTTGAGCCATAGATAACTGTCCTGTTTCAGTACTTTAGCCTGTTGCCCCATAGATTGTCACCAAAATACATGCACCTTTGTCTGGACACAGGAGCTACTCTGCTTCCTGTAGAACAGGACTTGAGACCCGCAATGAGAGCACAGGCAGCTCCACACCATGAAATGGAGGGAGGGGAAGAGACCAGCATGCTCTCAACCTCCTCCTCCAGTTTATTAAGTGCTGTTTCCTTGATTCAGTGCTCATGCAGCTACTGTGTACAGTTGTTTCCCAGAACTTTGAGGAAGTTGTCTCTGCTGTGTTTTTTTGATAGCTTTCCAAGATTTTCTGGAAGAATGGAAGCCTGGAGATTCTTACACTACTATTTTGACAACCTGCTCAAAATATTCATTTTTGAGAGAATAACTGTCAAAAAACAAAGTCTGACTACCTGTTGTCTGTTTGTCAGTAATGAACCTATTTAATTCCTCATATCAATATTTTTCTTCCTCTCTTTGTTATTGATTAAACTAGGTAAGAGTTAACTTATTTGGTTGTTTTTTCTCAAGGAAAACTATTTGCTTTTGGCAATTTTTGCCTTTGTTTGTCTATTTTTTACATCTTTGATTTCTATCTCTTTCCTTATTAAATTTTCTTTCCATTTTTAAGTTGAGAACCACTAGGCATTTTTTTCCTGGATTATTAATCTGGAACTATAAGTCATTTCTATTTAGAACTTTCTCTTTTTCTAGTATAAATACTTACAATTTGTTCTTCTCTCTAGGTACATAGTTATTTATATTCCATTGTTGTCTTTCACTATCACTCAATTTGAAATATCATTTAAATTTCTGGTTTTTATTTTGATTCACAGGTTGTTAAAATTTGTTTTTTTTTTTTTTTTTTTTTTAGTTTGAAAAGTTTTGGGCATTATTGATATTTGATTTAATGTCACTGTGGTCAGAAAACCTATTTGGTTAATTAAATCCTTTGCAAATCATGGATGCTTGTTTAATGACTCAGTAGGTAGTTCATCCTGGTATATTATCAAGTGAAATGGTAACTGAAAGGAATATGATATAGTAATACACACCTCTGGGAATTTGAAATGAACAAATCTGGCAAAAGCTAAGTATGGTGATGATTAAGCTTAACTTAAACTCTCACCAATTGTGCCAGTACTGTGAGACATTATCCCTGTTTTGTGAATGATGAGTGGTTTCTTGTAAAAGTGAATAACACCTATCATATGAACAGTGCTTCCTGTATTTATTATTTACCCAATGTGACTGAAAGCTTCATTCAAAGGAATGTGTAAGACTTTACAACAGGTTGATTATTAACCAAATCATGACTAGGTCACAGGAAATAATTAAAGCAAAACTGTTAAACAAGTGGTAAATAATTATAAAATTTAACGTTACTCAAAATTTAAACTGAGCAGACAACTGTACACTTAACAGCAGGTATCAACCTCATAAATATATTAATTTCAGTTTGAAAAAAATTACTTTGCACAAAACATTGACAATTGCACGATGTAACTGTCCATTGCATGTATATAAAAATTTAGAGCAGAAAAATGTACTTATGGTAAAATGAATGAATAAATGAATAGACTAGTTGTTACCTCATTAAATGTGAGATATATGAGAATTTAATAGGACATGCCAAGGGAATTCTCCATGGGATCATTGTAATATATTTTATCTTTTTACATGTGGCATAACAAGTATTCTACATCTCTCAAATTTATTTCAATAATATAGACAATTTTCATACCTTCTACTGTAATTATGAACAGAAAAGTAAAAGTAGTATACTAAGATAATTATCTTAGTTAATGGTGTGCATCTTGAAGTGTTTACAGTAAAGAGTATTGATATTTGCAATGAAAATATTTATAAAAGTAAAAAAAATGGTTTAAAAAACCAATGGATTGATGAACAGATATTTGGCAAAATAAATATAACAAAATGCTCATAATACAATGAACTAAATCATTTTGTGTACATGTGTTCACTCTATAATTCTTTCATGTTTACTATATGTAAATTCTTCATGAAATGAGTTGTACAACCAGATGCAAATTAAAATTTTTAAACAAATAAGCCTACAAAAATTTTAAGAAATGTAGTGTTATTCAAAGAAGTGGACAGCAAATTTTATATGGTGCCATGTTCAGGTATCAAAAATAATAATTCTGCATAGTACATCATATAGAATCAAGTTGAATTTCTTTGGAATATGTAACATTTTAAATAATTCCTTTAGTTTTATTTTAAAAACCAAGAGTGGTGACCATATATTTGCTTTGAAAGTTATTTTAAATGGAAAAGCATTTAAAAAGACTGCATTGTTTAATGCCACAAGCAATAACAGACTCTAACAAACATTTCTTTTAAAAAGACATAGTCATTTGTCAAGCTTCTCATATGATGACAGTAATTTAAATTGGTAGACATAGACTTTGTAACAGGACAATAAGCATACGAAAGAGGTATAATGAGAAAATTTAGAAATTAATGCTCTTTTTGAAAGTTTGGAATATATTTTTCAATGTTAATTTAAAACATTGAGATGCTCACTTTTCATAGTTTTCTTCTTATCCAAAGTTATTCATGCACTAATTGCTTTGTAAAATCCATGGTAATATTGTAGAAGTATAGAAAAATATGCATTGAGAACATATACCAAAAACTAACAGGATATAAGAATGAATATATGTTTATATGTCTGAATAATATCATTATATTAGTTACAAAATGTATTATGTCTATTAATTTAGTATTATAATTTCATATAACAGCTGAGTCTGGAAAAAATTTTATGGTGTTCAGATTTCTTCCTATTTGTTGTTTATACTTGTTTATTATTTCCTACAATACTGATTTTTAACATACAAATGCATTAATTTATAGCAGCAAAGTTAGTTTCATACTAAGTTAATGACAAAAACAGAATAAAAGTATTAAAATATCCATCAAAACATTATCTTTGAGCTATAAATTGACCTCATCTATCTTTTTATTTCTCATCCATTTATGTATACTTACTTTCTGCTATGAGAAATGTGTAGATGGGTTAGGGAATTTAATGAATGCTTTTCATTTTTTTTTTCAACATTAGTGAAAATACCACATGCATCATTTAGCTTAATATTGGACAAGACATCTAGAAACATTTTTAAGGTATATAACATAAAGAAATAAATATAGGTGAGACACTGAAAAGCTGTTCAGAATAAACAGACTAAAATGAATCTAAACATGGATATTGAAATAATGGTAAAATCAATTAAAAGAGAGCACCTCATCCCAGTTTGTAGGTACCAGGCATTTATTCCCAGTCCAAAGTTAACCAGAAATTACCCTAAAGAAATTTAACAGGAAAAATAGAACACTATGGGTTTTCTTGAGTGGGTATTATTCTTTCTCCATTGGAATTTATGGACTTCCAGAAGCTCTCTCCACACTTAATTTCAAGTCAGTTTTGCCAGTTTTCTAGTTCCATATGTGACATTGCTCCAAACTCGAATTCCTTTGAAACACCACAAATCATGGGAAAACCATAAGCACAATACCATTATTTTGATATAAGAAGAGTTTATTTGGGTTACTAGGTTCAATACTATATCTACAAATCTACAAACACATAACAATGAAAAATAATTTTAATGGAATGAAGAGGCTAGTTTTATATCCTAATTTAGTATGTATGTGGAAAATAATGTGCAATGAAAAATGAACAAAGAGTAAACAGTGGCCTGGGTGGAGCAAGATGCTGGAGTGGTGAGGTGTAGGTTTTAGTTACTCCTCCAGGGCAGTATGTAGAAAGCCAGGAACTACATGGACCAGACACTGGAAAGCAATTTGACTTTGGGCACACTTCATAAAACACTCATGAATGCATGGAGCAGCTGAGATCAGCAAAAACTGTAAGATCTCACAGCCAGGGGACATGTGGCCCTCCCTGCCAGGCTCAGGAGGGGCTATCCATGCTGGGAATAAGGAGGGAGAAGTTCAGTTGTGGGTCTTATTGAAATCTCATGTGGCTGATCCAAACTCCAAACATAGACCAGACACTGCAGTATCTGGGAGCAGTCAGCCCAGCAGAGAGGAGATAGGGCTAGCAAAAACAGCAAGGAAAACACAAAAATAGAAGCAGAGATTTTTGGGGGTTCTGGTGAAAATTGAACAGGGAAGGACAGGGCTCAAGCAGAGTCAGGTTCATTTGCAAATCCGGAAGCCTAGTTTCCTTGTCTGAAGAGCCAGTTTCTCTGCTTTCCTGATTGTTCCTTAATGGCTCTAATCTCCTTGTCTTTTAGCATTTCAATAACCCATTAGATCTTCAAGGAGGACCCTTCTTTTTTTATCTTTTTATCTTTTTTTCTAAAACAATTACTCTAAGAAGCCCATTAGAGAAAGCTTCAAAGATTTGCAATTTGGCCCAGACAACAGCAGATCTGAGAGATCTGAGACACAAGGCAATAAGTCCAGTGGCTGAGAAAATTCACTAAACACCACAACTTCCCAAGAAAAGGATAGCATCCTCTTGCAGCCATCTTACCAGTGGGCAGGGAATGCTCCTGCCTGGCCCCAGTGCCATAGCCCAGAGCTGCCTCAAACAACCCAGTGTGAAGGAAGTGTTTCCAAAATACACACACACCACAATATCAGGCATGGACAATAGCCTTTCCCACTCCCTCAGCTAATTGTCCCAGAGCTAGGAATGCAGAGCTTTGTGACAATGGGGAAATTAACATGCCCCATTCAGCCATCCTATCAGCAGACTTGGAATGCCCCTACATAGCCCTGCAGCCCAGAACTTCCCTTGGTGGACAGCACTCACCTGTGACATAGCACAGTCCTTCCTCAGCAGAAGACCAAGGCGTGCATGGATTGCAAGAGGGACCCAGTCAGAAGTCCCAGGGACCATAAGCCAATACCAAGGACTTGTGGATCAGTGGCAGAGACAAACTATGGCAAGACCGAATTGAAGGATTAGACTATTGCAACAGCTTTAAATCTCCAAGAATACCTGAGAGATTTGATTGTTAAAGGCAACCCCACTCCCTAAACACCTAGACACACATCCCATATGCAGAGCAGGTAACACCAACCACACACACAAGCTTCATGCACCAATTGGACCCCACAAGCCTCACTCCTCCACTCACCACAAAGACAAAGTGGGGGAGAACAGGCTTGGGAGGAATAGGTGGTTGCAGATGACAGCTGCTGGTTAGTTAAGTTGTACTCCATGAAGCTGTAGATCTGACAAATTAGAGATAAGGGTTTGAATCAGACTACATGTCCTAAAAGAACCCTATCAAGTTAAACAAATGCCAAGAGGCCAAAAACAACAGAAAAGTTTAAACCATGTGAAAAAAACACACGATAATGATAACCCAAGCCCAAACACACAAATCAAAAGATCAGAGGAGACACATTACTTGGAGCAATTAATCAAAGAACTAAAGATGAACAATGGAAGCATGACACAGGATATAAAGGACATGACTAAGACCCTAGAAGAGAATAAGAAGAAATTGCAAGGTTAAATAAAAATTAGATGATGTTATGGAAATAAAAGAAATGGTTGACCAAATTAAAAAGATTCTGGAAACTCATAGTACAAGAATAGAGGAAGCTGAGCAGTGAATAAGTGACCTGGAGGATGACAGAATGGAAATGAAAGAACAAAAGAAAGACTGGTGGAAAAACAGGAAAAAAATCAAAATATACCTCTGGGATATGATAGATTATATAAAACACCCAAATATAGGACACATTGGTGTTCCAGAAGGGGAAGAGAAGGGTAAAAGTCTAGGAAGAGTATTCAAAGAAATTGCTGGGGAAAAACACCAAAATCTTCTAAACACCAAAAATACACAAATCATAAATGCCCAGTGAACTCCAAATAGAATAAATCCAAATAAATCCACTCTGAGACACACTGTGCCAGTTTGAATGTATTGTGTCCCCCAAATGCCATTATCTTTGATGTAGTCTTGTGGGGCAGACATTTTGGTGCTAAGATTTGCTTGGAATCTGCCCCACCCAGCTGTGGCTGATGACTCTGATGAGATATTCCCATGGAGGCATGGCCCCATCCATTCAGGGTGGGTCTTGATCAGTGGAGCCATATAAATGAGCTGACTCAAAAAGAAGGAACTCAGTGCAGCTGTGAGTGATATTTTGAAGAGGAGCTTGCTTGCTGGAGAGGAATGTCCTGGGAGAAAGCCATTTTGAAGCCAGAACTTTGGAGCAGACACCAGCCACGTGCCTTCCCAGATAACAGAGGTTTTCCAGATGCCATTGGCCATCCTCCAGTGAAGGTACCCAGTTACTGATGTGTTACCTTGGACACTTTATGGCCTTAAGACTGTAACTGTGAAACCGAATAAACCCCCTTTTTATAAAAGCCAATCCATCTCTGGTGTTTTGCATTCTTCAGCATTAGCAAACTAGAACAGATTTTGGTACCAGAAGTGGGGTGCTTTTGCTGCTGTGTTTGCAAATACCAAACATGTTGGAATGGCTTTTTTAATGGATAAAGGGAATATTCTGGAAGAATTGGGAGGAGCTTGATAGAAAAGGCCAAAACTGCTTAAAGAGATGGTTTATGGAAATATGGACTCTAAAGATACTTCTGATGAAGACTTAAGCAGAAAGGATGAATGTGTTTTTGCAAACTGGAAGAAAGGTGATCCTTATTTTAAAGTGGCACAGAATTTGGCAAAATTGAGTCCTGGTGTCAGATGGAAGGAAGAATTTGAAAGTGACAACCTGGAATATTTACCTGAGGAGATCTCCAGACTACATGTGGAGGATGTACCCTGGCTTCTTCTTGCAGCTTATAGTAAAATGCGAGCAGAGAGAGACAAACTTAGAACTGAACTCTTCCATTCAAAGAAACCAGAAGCTGATGGCTTGGAAAATTATGAGCTTCCAGAGGGTGGAATCCCAGAAGCTACAGCCTAATGTGAGGATGTAACCAAACATGGAACCCAGCCACCATTTCAGCACAAGCCACGATTGGAGATGGAATTATCCAGAAAGGATTTGTGGAAAGTCCAATTGTCTGATGGCTTTGACCCCTGCATGCTTCATGTGAAGCCAACAGAATTTTTGTGAGATCTTTACAGACAGAGCCATTGCCAGTCTGGACTGGAGAAGACAGACAAGAAACAAACTGAAGGAAAAAATCTCTTCAAAGACAGAGCCATGGAGGTTGAGGTCTGGAGTCAAGAGGTCTTGGCCTGAGAGAGTGGAGTGGCCCACATGCATGGAAAGGGTGAGTTTGCCCTGGAGGTCGAGGGTGGGCCTTCCACCTCAATGTTCTGGAAGAGTTTTGTCACCTGAGGTCCCAAAGAGGGTGGAGCACATTCCTGGGGAATTGGGGAGAGCCTGGATGCCACCACACTGTTCTGAAGGAGCTGAGCATGTGCCCCAGAGATGGAAGGGAATCCAGGAGCTGCCCCAATGTTTGAGGAGGGTGTGGCTGAGAAGGTGGAGTCCCTAATGTGTGGATATGTTGGAGCACTCATGCAAGTGTTTGGAGAGGAAAGGGCTGCCACAAACGCCCTTAGGAAGGGTTAGGCTCCTGCTCTCTCAAGCTCCCAGGATGCAACCTTGCTTTGTTAATGACTCTCAGACTTTGAAATCTAATGGAGTTTGTCCTGCAGGTTTTAAGAACTGTTTTGGTCCTGTTAACCCTGTTTTCCTCAATCTTTTTCCTTATAGCAATGGGAAAGTTTATCCTATGAATGTCTCTCCTTTGTGTATTGGAAGCACATAACATGTTCTAAGTCCACAGATCCAAAGCTAAAGGAGAATTATGCCTTAGGACCCACCAAGCCTGTAATTGATTTTGATAGGATCTTGTACTTAACTTTTGTTACTGAAATGATTTAAGCTTTTGTGATATTGTGATGGAATGAATGTATTTTGTACTTGGAAAGATAATGTCATTTCAGGGTCCAGGGGGTGGAATGTGTCAGATTGAATGTATTGTGTCCCCCAAATGCCATTATCTTTGATGTAGTCTTGTGGGGCAGACATTTTGGTGCTGATTAGATTTGCTTGGAATGTGTCCCACCCAGCTGTGGGTGATGACTCTGATGAGATATTCCCATGGAGGCATGGCCCCACCCATTCAGGTTGGGCCTTGATCAGTGGAGCCATAAAAATGAGCTGACTCAAATAGAAGGAACTCAGTGCAGCTGTGAGTGACGTTTTGAAGAGGAGCAAGCTTGCTAGAGAGGAATGTCCTGGGAGAAAGCCATTTTGAAACTAGAACTTTGGAGCAGATGCCAGCCACATGGCTTCCCAGCTAACAGAGCTTTTCTGGACACCATTGGCCATTCTCCAGTGAAGGTACCCAATTACTGATGTGTTACCTTGGACACTTTATGGCCTTAAGACTGTTACTGTGTAGCCAAATAAACCCCCTTTTTATAAAAGCCAATCCATCTCTGGTGTTTTGCATTCTGCAGCATTAGCAAACTAGAACACTGTCAAATTTGGAAGAGAAGGAGCAAGTTCTGAAAATGGCAAAAGAAAAGCAAGTCACCACATGCAAAGGAAACAGCATAAGACTAAGTAGTGACTACTCAGTAGCCACCAGGGAGGCAAGAAGGCAGTAGCATGACATATTTAAAATTCTGAGAGAGAAAAATTTCCAACCAGGAATAATTTATCCAGCAAAGAGCTCCTTCAAATTTGAGGGAGAGCTTAAATTTTTCACAGACAGGCAAATGCTGAGAGAATTTCCTAACAAGAGACCTGCCCTACTTGAGATACTAAAGGGAGAACTACTGACAGAAAAACAAAGAAAAGAGAGAGAGATATGGAGAAATGTTCAGAACTAAAGAGATTCAGCATGGATATGTTAAAGGACATTAAGAGAGAGAGAGGGAAAAAATATATCTGACAAACATAAACCAAGAATAAGATAGGTGATTCAAGAAATGCCTTCACAGTAATAATGTTGAATGTAAATGGATTAAACTCCCCAATCAAAAGATATAGACTGGCAGAATGGATCAAAACAAATGAACCATCAGTATGCTGCATAAAAGAGACTCATCTAAGACACAGGGACACAAAGAAATTGAAAGAGAAAGGATGGAAAAATATTTCATGCAAGCTACAGCCGAAAGAAAGTAGGAGTAGCAATATTAATCTCAGATAAAATAGACTTTAAATGCAAGGATGTTAGGAGAAACAAAGAAGGCCAGTACATACTAATAAAAGTGGCAATTCAACAAGAAGAAATAACAATCATAAATGTTATGCACCCAATCAAGTTGCCACAAAATACATGAGACAAACACTGGCAAAACTACAGGAAGCAATTGATGTTTCCACAATGTGGGATTCTTCAACATAACTCTCTCCTACAGACAGATCAACCAGACAGAAGACCAATAAGGAAATTGAAAACCAAAACAATCTGATAAATGAATTGGATTTAACAGACATATATAAGTTAATACATCCTAAATCACCAGGATACGCATTCTTCTCTAGTGCTCATGGAACTTTCTCCAGAATAGATCATGTGCTGGGACATAAAACAAGACTCAATAAATTTAAAAAGTTAAAATTATTCAAAGCAAATTCTCTGACCACAATGGAATAAAGTTAGAAGCCAATAACCATCAGAGACTTAGAAAATTCAGAAACACCTGGAGGTTAAACAACATGCTCCTAAGGAATCAGTGGTTAAAGAAGAAATAGCAAGAGAAATTGCTAAATATATAGAAATGAATGAAAATGAGATCACAACATACTAAAACTTATGGGATGCAACAAAAGCGGTACTTAGGAGGAAATTTATAGCACTAAATGCATACATTGAAAAGGAAAAAAGAGCCAACGTCAAAGAACTAATGGATCAACAGAAGAAGCTAGAAAATAAACAGTAAACCAATCCTAAACCAAGTATAAAAAAAGAAATAACAAGGATTAAAGAAGAAATAAATGACATAGAAAACAAAAAAACAATAGAGAGGATAAATATCACCAAAAGTTGGTTCTTTGAGAAGATCAACAAGATTGACAAGCCCCTAGCTAGACTGACAAAATCAAAAAGAGAGAAGACCCATATAAACAAAATAATGAATGAAAAAGGTGACATAACTGCAGATCCTGAAGAAATTAAAAAAAATTATAAGAGGATATTATGAACAACTGTATGGCAACAAACTGGATAATCTAGAAGAAATGGACAATTTCCTGGAAACATATGAACAACTAGACTGACCAGAGAAGAAATAGAAGACCTCAACCAACCCATCACAAGCAAAGAGATCCAATCAGTCATCAAAAATCTTCCCACAAATAAATGCCCAGGGCCAGATGGCTTCACAGGGGAATTCTACCAAACTTTCCAGAAAGAACTGACACCAATCTTGCTCAAACTCTTTCAAAACATTGAAGAAAATGGAACACTACCTAACTCATTTTATGAAGCTAACATCAATCTAATACCAAAACCAGGCAAAGATGCTACAAAAAAGGAAAACTACTAGCATATCTCTAATGAACATAGATGCAAAAATTCTCAACAAAATACTGCAAATCAAATCCAAAGACACATTAAAAAAATCATACACCATGACCAAGTGGGGTTCATTCCAGGCATGCAAGGATGGTTCAACATAAGAAAATCAATCAATGTATTACAACACATTAATAAATCAAAATAGAAAAAAATTATAATCTCAATAGATGCTGAAAAAGCATTTGACAAAATCCAACATCCTTTTTTGATAAAAACACTTCAAAAGGTAGGAATTGAAGAAAACTTCCTCAATATGATAAAGAGCATATATGAAAAGCCCACTGCCAGCATAGTACTCAATGATGAGAGACTGAAAGCTCCCCCTCTAAGATGAGGAACAAGAAATTATGCCTGCTGTCACCACTGTTATTCAACTTTGCTCTGGAAGTGCTAGCCAGGGTAGTCTGGCAGACAAAGAAATAAAAGTCATCCAAGTTGGAAAGGAAGAAGTGAAACTGTCATTGTTTGTAGATGATATGATCTTATACCTGTAAAATCCTGAGAAATTTATGATAAAGCTACTAGAGCTAATAAACAAATTTAGCAAAGTAGTGAGATACAAGATTAGTGCACATGAGTCAGTAATGTTTCTATATGCTAGAAATGAATAAATTGGAGAGACACTCAAGAAAAAGATACCATTTTCAATAGCAACTAAAAAAATCAACTACCTAGGAATAAACTTAACCAAAGGTGCAAAAGACCTACACAAAGAAAACTACATACCTCTATTAAAGAATTAGAAGGGGACCTTAGAAGATTGAAAAATATTCCTTGTTTATAGATAGGAAAGCTAAACATTATCAAGATGCTAATTCTCCCTAAACTCATCTAGAGATTCAATGCAATCCCAATCAAAATTCCAACAACCTACTTTGCAGACTTGGAAGAGCTAGTAATCAAATATATTTTGAAAGGGAAGAAGCCTTGAATTGCTAAAGACACTCTAAAGAAGGAAAACAAGGTGGGAGGACTTACACTCCCTTACTTTGAGGCTTATTATACAGCCAGAGTTGTCAAAACAGTATGATACTTGCACAAATATAGACATATTGATCAATGGAATCAAATTGAGAATTCAGAGACAGACTCCCAGATCTATGGTGACTGATCTTTGATAAGGCCCCCAAAGCCATTGAACTGGGACATAACAGTCTTTTCAACAAAAGGGGCTGAAGGAGTTGGATATCCATATCCAAAAAAATGAAAGAGGACCCTTACATCACACCCTAAACAAAAATTAACTCAAAGTGGGTCAAAGATCTCAATATAAAAGACAGTACCATAAAACTCCTAGAAGATAATGTAGGGAAACATCTTCCATACCTTGTATTAGGTGGCCACTTCCTAGACTTTACACCCAAAGCACAAGCAATGAAAGAAAAAATAGATAAGTGGGAACTCCTCAAGCTTAGAAGTTCCCGTACCTCAAAGGAATTTGTCAAAAAGGTGAAGAGGCAGCCAACTCAATGGGAAAAAATTTTGGAGACCATGTATCTGACAAAAGACTCATATCTAGCATATATAAAGAAATCCTGCAACTCATGACAATCATACAGACAGCTCAAAGACAGTTCTCTGAAGAGGAAGTACAAATGGTGAAATACATAAGAGAATGTTCAGCTTCATTAGCTATTAGAGAAATTTAAGTTAAGACCACAATGAGATACCATCTCACACCAATTAGAATGGCTGCCATTAAACAAACAGGAAACTTCAAATGCCAGAGAGGATGCAGAGAAATTGGAACTCTTATTCATTGTTGGTGGGACTGTACAATGGTTCAGCCACTCTGGAAGTGAGCCTGGCAGTTCCTTAGAAAACTAAACATAGAGTTACCTTTTGATCCAGTGATTGCACTTCTTGGTATATACCCAGAAAAACTGAAAGCAGTGTCATGAACAGATATCTGCATGCCAATGTTCATAGCAGCGTTATTCACAAATGCCAAGAGATGGAAAGAACCCAAATGTCCTTCAACAGTTGAGTGCATAAATAAAATGTGGTACATACACATGATGGAATATTACACAGCTGGAAGAAGGAACAATGTCATGAAACATATGACAATGTGGATGAACCTTGAAGACATAATGCTGAGTGAAATAAGCCAGGCACACAAAAGAGAAATATAATATGCTATCACTAATGTGAACATTGAAATATATAAAACAAATGGTTGGTAATGTAGAATGCAGGAGAACTAGTGATAGCAATTAAGGAAGGGTGAATTATAACCCAATAAGAACAGATAAGCTATCATGGTAAATTTAACATTGTAGGAATGCACAGGAATTACTATGGTCTGTTAATTTCTGATGGGTAAGGTAGGAACAAGTTCACAGAAATGTTGCTATGTTAGGTTACTTTCTTGGGGTGGAGAAGGAACATGTTGGAAGTAAGGTAGTTAGGTTAGTTGTCTTTTTTTTACTCCTTTGTAATGGTTGGTTTGAAATGGTTTTTTAATTGTATGTTTTTAAAAATTTTTTATATAGCTGATTAAAAAAAGAATTAACTAAAAAACAATTGAAAAAATATGCAGAGCCCACTTGAGGAGCTGGTGGAGTATGCAGGTATATTGGGCTTCCCCACCTCAATTGTTGCTGATGTGCTCACAGACATAGGGCACTGGTGGTTTGATGAGCTGAGCCCTCTACCACAGGACTTGCCCTTGAGAAGACTATTGCTGCAAAGGAGAGGCTAGGCCTCCCTACAATTGTGCCTAAGAGCCTCCTCCCAAATGCCTCTTTGTTGCTCAGATGTAGCCCTCTCTCTCTAGCTAAGCCAAGTTAGCAAGTGAAATCACTGCCCTCCCCACTACATGGGATATGACAATGAGGGGAGTGAATCTCCCTGGTAATGTTGAATATGATGCCCAGAGAGACATCTAGACCCACCATCATAGGATGGAGAAAATCTTCTTGACCAAAAGGGGGATGTGAAAAGAAATGATCTGCAATGGCTGAGAGATTCCAAAAGGAGCTGAGCTCTCACTCTGGTGGGCACTCTTATGCACAATATAGACAACCGTTTTTAGGTTCTAAAGAATTGGAATAGCTAGCAATAGATACCTGAAACTATCAAACTACAACCCAGAACCCATGAATATTGAAGATGATTGTATAAAAATGTAGCTTATGAGGGGTGACAATATAATTGGGAAAGCCATATGGACCACACTCCCCTTTGTCTAGTTTATGGATGAATGAGTAGAAAAATGGGGGAAAGAAAAAGAACAAAAAACAAACAAAAAGACACTCAGTGTTCTTTTTTAGTTTAATTGCTCTTTTCCACTTTAATTTTTATTCTTACTATTTGTGTGTGTGTGGTAATGAAAATGTCAAAAATTAATTTTGGGGATGAATGCACAACCATATAATGGTACTATAAACAATTGAATGTATGCTTTGTTTTGTTTGACTGCATGATATGTGAATATATCTCAATAAAATGAATTAAAAAAAGAGTAAAATATACATTTCCCAGGCCTTAAAAATATGTTTAACAAAATAAATTAAGTGAAGTATAGGAACATTTTCAGAGAAAATTTAAAGATCTAAAGGGAAAAACAAAACTATTTTACAAAGAGTTCTGAACAAAGAATTCCAATGTCTGGAAACCATAAGAAAACACAGAAATTGGAGGAAAGAATATCATAAATAAATATTGACTCTATGCTTTTAAGAGAATCTTATTATTCCATTTGAAATGTCATACAGAAAAGAATTTTTAAAATACTCAACAATTGAGCATGATCATTCAGACATAAAAGATAAATAAATCTTAAAGAGAATATCATACTCAGGAAAATATGAATGTGATAGGAGGATGAAAAATGTCAGAAATATCAAGTATTCAGCTCCCGAATAAGCACATATACTTTCTGAGCATACTACACAAATACAATTATTATTAGAGATCCATTTCAAAGACTTATGGAAGGAGAAATTAACCTTATGGATGCAAATAAGGCATAAAATGTAATATTGCAAATTCAAAAAAGAGGCTAGGAAGATTTGGAAGGTAGTTTGGTGGAAAAAATGGATTTCAATATAGTAGAATAGAATATATTCAAAAAATTAGGGATTTCATAAATTAGCAATTTTGTAAAGATTTTATAAAATATGAGTGATATAAAAATACCATATTTCATAAGCAAACAGTATTTATCTAAGAAGTATAAATGGTTTAACATTAGGCAGTTAAATATATTAATATTGTATTACATCCTAACTTATATGATGTTATCTTATACATGATATGATTATGCCTTGTTTGCCGAAGATATATCTATCTTAATGAAATACTCATTTTGTTGTTTATCATGCAACATAGTGAGGTAATAATAGGCAATAAAATATGTAAGAATCTAATTTTTAAAAAATTTGCATTAGCAGCAGATTAAATATAAAGTGATCAATAAGTATAATAAAATCAATTTTAAAAATGTATTACTTAAAAGTCTTTAAGAAGAAAATTGGCTGCAATAAAGTGAATAAATAAATACCCTAAATAGTACAAATTCACATTAAATGGATTTTAATAAAGTAATTGAATATAGAATGCTATATATATATGTAGCTGTGATATAAAAGATGTTAATGAGAAAAACAAAAATTTCATGGAGAGATATTGAAGAGCTAAACAAATGAGAGTTTGTCCACATTTATTGATTGGATGACTCAGTATCATAAAATAGTCAAGTATATTAACTTATAAAATGACAGTGGTATAAAAATCTTAGCATATATTTTTCTTTAGAATTTGACAAATTGTCCACAAGTATTCACAAATATCCCAAACAACCTAAGCTTCTAAAAGGAAAGAAAAGTAGAAGGGTTTTCCTAACACATATTTAGTCTTGCTATAAAATAATAGTAATTAAACATTATGGTATGTGAGCAGAAGTATACAAGCAATGTGACAGAATAAACAATAAATATTGAAGATTCAACAATTACAAAAACCATACTGCACTGCTTTGTAATGGCATGTATAATTCAGTGAATTGGGTGAAATTATTTGAAAACTAAAATTGTATTCATATTTCTGAACATATGCAAAGAAACTGAAAGCAAATGGAAGAATAAAATGTGACAAACAATAGCATAATATTTGGGAAAATATTCTGAACCTTAAAGAGTGGAAATAATTTCTTAAAAAGAGGAGGAAATGGAGGGGAAAATGACATATAAATTCAAACAATGGAAATGTGCTTGTGAATTTGATTACACTAAGATGAAGAATTTCTTTCTAGGGTCAACCATAAAGCACAAAAATGCAAACCAAAAAGCAAGGAAAAACAAATATAACTCATAATACTGTTAAAAAGGACTTTCATAGAAGGAGAATCACAGATACTTCATTTATCCATTATCACCAAAGGAAAATAAAATGTATAATAATAATGAGGTACTGCTACAAATGCAGTAAATTGTAAAAAGTAAAACTGGAAACACAAATTGTAGATGAGGACATGGAGCAAAGGAAATACATATATATTAATAATTTGTGTATAGAACTTGGTAAAACTTCTTTGGAAATCTGATATTGTTTCAGTCAGCTACAACCATGTTATGCTGCCATGACAAAAAAATCCCTTAAGTATTTGTGTTGATTCACACAATTTATTTTCAACTTGTGCCATATGTCCCTTTTTTATTGGCTATGGCTTTACTCCACACCACACAAATTCTATGCCCAGGCTATTGGAGCAGCATGAGAACCAATAATATCTCATTTAAAGATATTGCAATGATATGCACATATATTAGCTCTGAAATCCATAATTCTTACTTTTCCTCACAATTCATAGGCAAAAAAACCATCACATGACACTATTGGCTGTAATGAATTCTGGCAATATTGACCTATCTTAGCAGGGGCATTGCATCTCAGAAGGGGTATCCCATATATTGAATTGTGGTCCAAACTCAGCTCAATTTATTAATTTGCCAAAACTTGTACTATGACTGTGAGTTTACAATCAGAAGAGTGGTTAACTGTATAGTGGAAGAAAATTTCTTGAATCCAGAAGGGAAAAAGCAAACTTATTGGATTCTCAGTGTTCACATCAGCACAAAACTATGTTTTTAACTTGAAATGTGATTTGAAATATAATATATTCTTCCTTAAAATTAAATATATATTTTTTTATATATATAGCCACAGTAGTCTTCAAAATACAGATTAAATTTAGTAGTAAACTCCATTCCACAAAATCAACAATTCATTAATATTTATCATTCTCTTTACATTAATATTTTTCATTCTCTTGAGGTTACTGTCAAAATATTGAATATTTGTCCCTAATTTCTGAAATATGCTGATTCTAATTTACTCAATATTCATTGCCTCTGAGGAGTCAATCTCCTGATAAAGTTCCATGTGTTTATTAATTCCTGACCATAGGCAATTACAAGAATTTACCTGACTGGCCACATAAAGGAAAGCTGACTTCCCCATATCAGAATTGGTGCACAGCTGCTGCACTGTTGTCTCAGATAGGAATTGTAGACAGGACTCAAGTACCCCTGGTGAATAATGGTGTTGTGCATATACAATTCCTAGCCGAAGTACCTCCGTAAGGAGTACTCCATATCAGTGACCCACAGTGGAGGCCTTCCTCAGGCTCCTCTTCTAATATCTCCTTACTGCAAGGAGGTGGTAGAGAACTTGAGGATACTTTCTCCATTCTAAGTACTCTGTATTTAAACTCTTGGCCATTGGATCCAAAAGAGAGCAGGAACATTTTGTTCAGTGCTCCCTCAGTGGTGAGATTACACCATGTCTGTGCTGATCCATCTGACACTATGTTGGTGGTACTGTTGCACAGGGAAAAAGAACCATTGTGAGTTGGTGTCTTTCTTCAGGTTATCCTGTAACTTATGCTAACTTAGTAAATTGTTAAAGGGCACACTCTTACTTTCATTTTCTCTTTGACTCTTTTTCCAGCTACCTTTGATGCCTGAAAGATTAACTTCATTCTTGATAACAGTGACAAAGGGTTCAGAGTAGTAAATTAAGCATAATGCCATACTGGAAAAGCAGAATGACTTTAGATCCTGTGGGGTACCCATTGGAGGTACTAACATAGGCTTCAAGGCATTCTGGAGAGATGCTAGTAAATCATTATCAAGAATTTGAGGTTCTCATAGAACACTTCACCAATGGATGCTACCTGAATTCAATGGTCACTGTCAAAATATGGTGGATCATATGGAGGCATATTTCCAGCCAGCCAATAGGTCTGGAGAAATGCTAGTAGAGGCTGTGGGACATTCTTGGAAAGAACAAGTGGATGGTGCATATAAGAATTGTGGTTCAGAAGGGGTCATTGGACAGTATCTTTAGGCCCAGACCACCTGATAGAGCTTGCTCACTGGGCCAGTTTAACAAGCTACATGAGTAATTTGAAATAGTTTAGTGGAGGAATTCCATAGTCATTGCCCAAGGCCCTCCAATAATGGGACAACTGAAGGTCAGTGGTATCCATGATCAGAGCAAATCTAAGCAGGTACTTTAGATACTGGTCACAGGTGACTATGATTCTGACCACCCCTGTCAGCAAGATACAGGGGAAGGGATGATGGTGTCAGGTTTTGGGGTGAAGACTTCCACCAATGGGACCTTTGAAACAGCTCAATTATTGGTGGACCCCTTCAGGCCTCTACCAACCTACATTTTATGGCCCCACTTATAAATGTATTATTGGTACTAAGGTACTGGCTGAAGGGGGGGGTAAATGAATTATTTTTAGACCACCTAGCAGCATTTTCACTGACTCAGGTCTGTTATTTACCCTGGCCATTTGACCAGGCTGCTGACAAGACTCTAACTTGCATATTAAATGAGATCCCCTACAGGAAGAAGATATGTGGATGAATATAAATTCTGCTGTTTAATAAGCTTTTGTTTACTCATGTGGACATTCAAAAGAAAGTTTCCTACACTGACAAAGGGAACATAACTTACAGAAAGACCATGCCTCTTGGCCAGTTGTGGAGAATGACTTTTCCTCCACCCCAGAACAAGTGGATGTGTGACCTATTGCCTCCTGGAACCATGAGAGGATGGTCCATGGGATTCAGACATGGTCCTGATGTGTTCCTGCATTCATGGAGTGCTGGCTGCCTCAGAATACACAGAACAGATTGAAAAACCTGACCCACCTGCCAGACCCTGAACAAGATTAAAATGCTTCTCAGCTTTCCAACCCAATGAACCAGGTTATTCTGAGACATTCTGAGCAGGCAGACCATATTGGGTATCTTATTCCCGGGCCATACTGGTTCCTGTCTACAGTTGCCACTTTCTTCAGGTTTGGGTTTTGCCATTACTGTATGCTTCACTAATTAAAACCATGCTATCCAGGCCCTATAAGACCATATTTATTTCCTCTTTTGTTTAGTAAACATACTGCACTTAAAACAGGTGCAGGATTATGATCCAAACTGCACATCACTGACCCAATCAGGGGTATAAATATTCTACAATCTGTATCACCAGAAGCCTCATGCATAGTGTCTTCATTGACAATTAAAAGGTAGACTTAAGTGACTGTTACATGTAGAAAAGAAAACAGAAGTCCAGATTACACATCTCAGGTGATCTGACCTCTATCACAATGCAGCAATTCCCTGAAAGAGCATTTCTCATCTTCACATATGTTGGATCAGAATGTCTTCCCCCCTCCTATAACTGTACAATTTTCTTTACAGTTATTGATGACTTGATATCTATGGAGGGAGGTCCTTTCAGGGCCTTTCGTATCATCCAGTACTTCATATAAAAATAACATGGATGAGACATTACAGTAAATATTAAGTGGAAAGGTGTAGGAAATTATGGAAACCTATGGTAAAATTATTTTAAATATTCAGGGTTTATGCTTAGCTCTTTTAAAACATGATTTATGTTTCTGATTTAGTTATCTGAAAATGATTTTCTGTGAAGTGGTTTTGTGCCTTTACATTCAACTTTTGCATAAAAATATCTAGAAAAGACTATGAAATGTTTACATAATATTTATAAATGTGAAATCTTCTTGAAATTGTGGGCCTCTGATAATCCTAAAACAAGGACTATATTAAATGACTGGGATTAGACTGGGAACTAAGGACAGAAGGCCCTACAGTGGGATATAATAATGGGAGCCAAGTTAGATTCCATTAATATATATCCTTCTTGGGTTTCCCTAACATTATTAAAACATTATTTCCAGGCCTGACTCTTCATGTGCCTCTGAGATTGGACTTCTAATGAGTACCCTAAATATCATAAAACTGTCCTAGTGCTGGAAGACATTCATGTCAGCTTCAACTTAATGGCCAGTGATGAACTGTACCTAAATTAATGCCAGGTCACCTTAATACAAAAGCCAGATTATATACCATTTTATAAAATATTAAATAAAAATATGGTAGAGCAAAAAATAAAATCAAAAGGGAAGAAAAATCACAGAAGTTTATTCCTCATGAATTGAGTTGCAAAAATCATCATTTACTTGCAAAATAAATCTAATGAAAATTAAAAGAATTATACAAAATGATCAAATTGGATTTAATCCATTATAGCAGCCTGCTACAAAATAAGAACAGAGTATCATAAATAACACTAAAAGAATGAAGAAAAAAACATACTCATCTCAAATAATGCAGGAAAGGCATTTGATTAAATTCAGAAAACTTTCCTAATAAAAACTGTCAGAAATTTACTAATAGAAGGAAGGATTCATATTAAGATAAAAGGCATATATGAAAAACTGACAACATCATACACCATGATGAAAGACTGAAATCTTTCCTTCTAATGTCAAGAACAAGACAAGAAAGCCTAATGTCACCATTATTAAACACTGTATTGGAAGAACTAGCTAGGGCAGTAAAACAACAAAAAGAAATTAAAGTCCCTCCAATGAAAAATAAGAGATAAAACTCTCACTATTGGCAAATGATATAATCCTACTCATTGATATTCCTGAAAAATTTACAAGAAAAGATGCTAGACTTAATAAAGAAATTCAGCAAAATGATGGGGTAAAGATCAATATGGAAGAATCAGTAAATATAACTTAAATCAGTAAATAGAATGCCAAAGAGGAATTATTTTAAAATCCATTTAAGTAGAAATTAAAAGAATGAGATATCCAGCAATAAATGCAAGAATGATGTTAAGGTCATACAAGTAGAAAACAAAAACTATCATGAAATATATTAATGAGGATCTAAATAAATGGAAGGATCAAATAGATTCTAAACAGAAATGGAAAATCAAATCACCAATTCATATGGAAGTGGAAGAGACAACTATTCGGCAAAACCAACCTTAAATCTGGAGGCTTCATACTTACTGATTTTTCATTAACTTTATTTATCAAAAAATAAAAATATCCAGACAAAATAAAACAAAGGAATAGGAAAAACAAATATCCTGAAATAATGTTCACTGTTTCCAATATGCTCCTGCCATACCACAAGAAAATTAACAAACAATAGCCATTCCTGAACATTCCCATATCATTAAGATTACATGAATATCTTAACAGTTCCTATTAGATTATCATCTCCCCTTCACTAACTGCTATCTCTAGGTCCCCTATATTCTACAAAAAGATTTCATATTACTGGTAACATAAAATGTCTCTCCCTTTGTATCTGACTTATTTCATTCAACATTATGTCCACAAGATTCACCCACATTTACATATGCTTCATGACCACATTCCTTCTCACTGCTGCATAGTATTCCATTGTATGTATGTACCACAATTTTTAATCCACTTATTTGATGTAGGGCATTTAGATTGTTTCCATCTGTTGGCGATTGTGAACAGTGCCATTATGAACATGAGGGTGCAAATATCTGCTCATGTCACTGCTATCAAGTCCTCTGTAGAAATACTGAGAAGTGAAATTGCTGTATAATAGGGTAACTCAATATTCAGTTTTTTAAGGAACCTCTACACTGTCTTCCAGAGTAGCTGAACCATTATACAGTCCCACCCAGCAATGAATAAGAGTCCCAATTTCTCCACATCCTATCCAGCATTTTAGTTTCCTGTTTGTTTCATGGCAGCCATTCTAATTGGTGTGAGATGATACCTCATTGTGGTCTTGATTTGCATCTTATGAATATTTAGTGAAGATCAACATTTTTCATGTGTTTTTTAGTCATCTGTATTTCCTCTTTGGAAAATGTCTTTTCATTTCTTTTTATCATTTTATAGTTGGGCTGTTTATACTATTTTCATTGAGTTGTAAGATTTCTTTTATATAGAAGATATCAGTGTCTTATCAGATAGATGATTTCCAAATATTTTCTCTCTTTGTGTTGTCTGTCTCTTTAAGTTTTTGACAAATTACTTTGAGGTACAGAAGCTTTTAATTCTGAGGAGTTCCCATTTATCTCTTTTATTCCTTTCATTGCTTGTGCTTTAGGTGTAAGTTCTAGGAAGCAACCTAATACTAGGTCTTGAAGAGGTTTCCCTACATTTTCTTCTAGGAGTTTTATGGTGCAGTCTCTTCTATTGAGATCTTTCATCCATGGTGAATTATTTTTTCTATAGGGTGTGAGGTGGGGGTCTTCTTCATTCTTTTAGATATAGATAGCCAATATTCCCAGCCTCATTTGTTGAAGAGCCTGTTACATTCCAATCCAGTGGATTTTAGAGCCTTATCAAAAATTAGTTAAGCATAGATCTAGGGGTCTGTTTCTGAATTCTCAATTTGATTCCATTGGGCAATATCTGTATCTTTGTACCAATACCATGCTGTTTTCACTGCTGTGGCTTTATAGTAGGCTTCAAAGTCAGGCAGTAAGTCCTCCCACTTAGTTTTTCTTTTTTAGAATACTTTTAGCAATTTGAGGCATCTTTCCCTTCCAAACAAATATGATGACTAACTTTTCCAAGTCTGAAATGTAGATTGTCAGAATTTTGATGAGAATTTCATTAAATCTGTAGACCAGTTTGGGTAGAATTGACATCGTAACTATGTTTAGCCTACCTATCCATGAACATGGAATATCACTCCATCCTTTTAGGTCACCTGTTTCCTTCAGTAGAGTTATGTTCTTTTCTGTGCAGAGGTTTTTTTTTTTTTACATCCTTCATTAAATTTCTATTGAGAATGGGATCTTTTCCTTGAGTGACTCTTCAGTTACATCATTTCTACTGTATAGAAACATTACTTATGTGCATTATCTTATGTTCCACCACTTTGCTGAATGTGTTTATTAGATCAAGGAGATGTGTCATCAATTTCTCAGGGTTTTCCAAGTATAAGATCATATCATCCACAAATAATGAGAATTTTGCCTCTTCCTTTCCAATTTGGATGCCATTTATTTCTTTCTCTTGCTGAATTGCCCTGGCTAGAACTTCTAACACAATGCTAAATTATAGTGGTGAAAATGTGCATCCATGTCTCATTTTGGATCTCAGAGGGAAAGCTTTCAGTATCTCACTATTGAGTACAATATTGTCTGTGGGTTTTTCACATATGCCCTTTATCATATTGTGGAAGTTTCCTTCAATTTCTCAATTTGAACTGTTTTTATCATAAAAGGATGGTTGATTTTTTCAACTGCTTTTGCAGCATCTATTGAGATGATTGTCTGATTTTTCCCTTGTGATTTGTTAAAGCATTTATTACATTGATTGAAGTTCTTATGTTGAACCACCCTTGCATACCTGGTATGAACCCCACTTGGTCAGGGTGTATGATTTTTAATGTATCTTTGAATTTTATTTGCAAGTATTTTGTTAAGAAATTTTGCATCTATATTCATTAGGGAAATTGGCCCATAGTTTTCCTTTCTTGTAGCTTCTTTATCTGGCTTTGGTATTAGAGTGATGTTAGCCACATAAAATAAAGTAAATAATGTTCCATTTTCTTCAATTTTTTGAAAGACTTAAGTAGGAATAGTGTCAGTTCTTTTTGAAAAGTTTGGTGGAATTCTGTGAAGCCATTTGGGCCAGTGGAACCTTTTTAACAAATGATTGGATGTCTTTACTTGTGATTAGTTTGTTGAGTTCTTCTATTTCTGCCTTATTCAGTCTAGGTTGTTTGTGTGTTTCCAGGAAATTATCTATTTCCTCTAAATTGTCTTGTTTGTTGGCATAGAATTGTTCAGAGTATTCTCTTATGATTCTTTTTATTTCCTCAGGATCTGTAGTAACATTCCTTCACTCATTTATTACTTTGTTTATTTGGGTCTTCTCTCTTTTTTACTTTGTCAGTCTAGCTAAGGGTTTATTGATTTTGTTGCTCTTCTCAAAGAACCAAATTTTTGTTTTATTTATTCTCTCTTTTTTTCTAATTCATTTGTTTCTGTCTTAGTCCTTTTTGTTTCTTTTCTTCTGCTTGCCTTAGGATTGGTTTGCTGATCATTTTCTAGCTTCTTCAGTAGTTCCATTAGCTGTTTGATTTTAGCTCTTTCTTTCTTTCAACACATGCGATCAGAGCTACAAAATTCCCTTTCTATGTTGCATTTGCTGCATCTGCTAAGTTGTGATATGTTGTGTTCTCATTTTCATTTGTCTCTAGATATTTAGCAATTTCTCTTTCATTTTTTTTCTTTTTTTAAATTTATTTATCAGAAAATTAAAAAAGAAACAATTCAAACAAAAAAGGAACAAGAAAAACAAATAACTTAAAATAAATGCATTCCTTCCAACATGTCCCTAACCTACCCAAAGAAAATTAGCAAACCATAACAAAACAAAGGAATAATAAAACTGAATAACCTAAAATAATTACATTGCTTCCAACATGTTCTTACCATACCCAAGAAAATTTAAAAACCATAATCATTCCTGAGCATTCCTATAACATTATGATTACCCTCAATAGCATATCTGTTCTTATTAGATTGTCATTCCCCCTTCACTAGTTGCTCTCTATCTCTGGGTCCTCTATATTCTACAATACATAACATTTATTTTACATTTTTCACGGAGTTCACAATAGTGGTAACATTAATCACTGCAGTCCTATAAAAGAGCTCACAAGCAGAAGGACCTCAGAGCAGCTGAGAGAGGCAATTTGGAGAACAGCACATGTAGCACAATGTTGAATTACAGTGATGAGAGCAGGCATGTTTGTCTCACCCCTGATTTTAGAGGGAAGACTTTCAATCACTCATCATTGAGTACTCTGCTGGCTGTGGGTTTTGCATATATGCCCTTTATCATAATTAGGAAATTTCCTTCAATTCCTACCTTTTGAATTGTTTTTATCAAAAAAAAGATGCTGGATTTTGTCAAATGCTTTTTCAGCATATATTGAGATGATCATTTGGTTTTTCTCTTTTGATTTGTTAGAGTGTTGTATTGCATTGACTGATTTTCTTATGTTGGACCATCCTTACATGTCTGTAATGAACCCCACCTGGTCATGGTGTATGATTTTTTTAATGTGTCTTTGGATGCAATTTGCAAGTATTTTGTTGAGAATTGTTGTGTCTATATTCACGAGGGAGATTGGCCTGTAGTTTTCCTTTCTTTACCTGGTTTTGGCATTAGAGTGTTAGCTTCATAAAATGAGTTAGATAGTGTTCCATTTTCTTCAATTTTTTTGAAAGACTTTAAGTTTGAGTGGTGTCAATTCTTTTCTGATAATTTGTTAGAATTCCCCTGTGAAGCCATCTGGCCCTGAATATTTGTTTGTGGGAAGCTTCTTGATGACAGATTGGATCTCTGTGCTTATGATTTCTTTTTTGAGGTCTTCTATTTCTTCTCAAGAGAGTCTAGGTTGCTCATGGTTTCCAGGAAATTGCCCATTTCCTCTATATTATCTGGTTGTTGGTGTAAAGCTGTTCATAGTATCCTCTCTTTTTTTAAAAAATTTCTTCATGATCTGCAGTAATGTTGCCTCTTTCATTTATTATTTTGTTTATTTGATCTTCTCTCCTGATTTTTTCAGCTAGCTAACAGCTTTTCAATCTTGTTGATCTCAAAGAACCAATTTTTGTTTTTTTTTTATTCTCACTATTGTTCTATTCCATATGTCATTCATTTCTGTTATAATCCTTATTGTTTCTTTTCTTCTTCTGGGTTTAGGATTAGTTTGCTGTTCATTTCCCAGCTTCAGTTGTACCATGAGTTCCTTGGTTTTATCTCTTTCTGCCTTTTTAATATATGCATTTAGAGCTATATATTTCCACTAAATACTGCCTTTGCTTCATCCCATAAATGTAGAAAAGTGGTGCTCTCATTTTCATTCATCTTTAGATATTTAACAATTCCTTTTGCTATTTCTTCTTTAACCTGCTGATTGTTTAGGTTTGTTTTGTTTAACCTCCAGATATTTGTGAATGTTCTAAGTCTCTGATGGTTATTGACTTCCAGTTATACTCCATTGTAATAGAGAATTTACTTTGAATAATTTCAGTGTTTTTAAATTTACTGACCTCTGTTGTTTGGCCCTGTCTATGATCTATTCTGGAGATAGATACCCAGGCACTAGAGAAGAAAGTGTATTCTGGGTGATTTGGGATTTAACATTCTATATATATCTTTTAAGTTAAATTCGTTTTTCACAATTTTTAAATTGTCATTTTCCTCATTGGTGCCCTGTTTGGTCTATCCATAGAAGAGACTGATATATTGTACTCTCCTAGGTTTATTGTGGAAACATCTATTGCTTTCTTCAGTTTTGCAATATTTGTCTCATGTAGTTTGGGATACCTTGATTGGATGCATAGTCATTTATGATTTTTATTTCTTCTTGTTGAATTGTCCCTTCTGTTGGTATATAGTGTCCTTGTTTGTATTTTATAGCATCTTTGCATTTAAAGTCTATTTTATATGAGATTAATATTGCTACTCTTGCTTTCTTTTTGGATGTAGCTTGCATGGAATATTTTTTCCATCCTTTCACTTTCAATTTCTTTTTGTTTCTGGGTCTAAAATGAGTCTCTTCTAAGCAACATATTGATGGTTTATATTTTTTCATCTATTCTGCCAATCTATATTTTTCAAATGGAGAGTTTAATCCATGCACATTCAATGTTATTACTGTGAAGGCTGTTCTTAAATCAGCCATCCCATCCTTTGGTTTATATTTGTCAGGCATATTTTCCCCCTATCTCTTTATTTCCCTCAGTGTACCCTTACTAAAATTCTTTATTTCTGTGCCTTATTCAGACCTCTCTCTCCTTTCTTTTATACTCCCTTTAGTAATTTCTGTAGGGAAGGTCCCTTGTTAGCAAATTCTCTCAGCATTTGTTTTTCTGTGAGGATTTTAAGCTCTCCCTAAATTTTGAAGAAGACCTTTGCTGGATAAAGAATTCTTGGTTGGAAGCCTTTCTCTTTCAGAATTTTGAATATGTCATTTCACTTCCTTGTTGTCTCCATGGTGGCTGCTGAGTAGTCACTACTTCATCTTATGTTGTTTTCCTTGTATGTGGTGAATTGCTTCTCTCTTGCTCCTTCTCTTCGCATTTGACAATCTGATCAGAATATGTCTCAGAGTGGGTTTGCTCAGATTTATTCTGTTTGGAGTTCATTTGGTATGTATGATTTGCATATTTATGTCATATTCATGGGTTGTTAATTTTTCCCAAAAAATGTCTTTGAATACTCTTCCCAGTCCTTTTCCATTCCCTTCCACTTCTGGAACATTAATGATTATTATATTTGAGTGCTTCATTTGGTCCATCATATCCCTGAGATCCATTTTTATTTTTTTTTATTTTTTCACCTTTCATTATTTGTGTTTTCACTTTCCATCACCTGAGCTTTGAGTTTGCTAATTCTGTCACCTACTTCTTCAAACCTAGTGTTATTTGTCTCAAGAGTCTTTTCAATTTGATCAGGTTTCTTTTATTTCCATAAGATCCTCTGCTTTTTTAATTTACTCTTGCAAATTCTTCTTTATGCTATACTAGGATCTCCTTGATGTCCTTTATATCCTGAGCCATGATATTGGTGTTTGTGATTACTTCTTTGATTAGTTGCTCCAGGTTCTGTGTCTACTCTTGTTTCTTAATTTGGGCATTTCAAGTATCCATATCTTTCAGATTCTTCATATGTTTTATAATTTTCTGTTCTGTTTGGTCTCTTGGAATTTGCTTCTCTTGATATGATTCTTTTAGAATATACAGGCTTATTAAAAATTATCTGTAATTTGACAGAGCTACAGCTTGGTGGAGTGAACTTTCCCTGACCTACCAGCAGATAGTGCTCCCAAGCCATCTCTTACCCTCATTCCAGTTCTCCCCAACATTGTTTATTCAACAAGTGGAGTCCAAGCCATGTGGAAGTCCAACCAGTGTACATATTTTCCATGTGCAGGGTGGACCACCAGTCCTGGGGGATGGGGCATGCCCTGTGCAGTTAGGCAGGGAGGATGGCTGTAAGACCCTGTACTTCCAGCCATTCTTTGGGCTTTGGCTGGAATACCCTGAGGCTTCAGCATGTGTCTAACTCTTCAGCTCAGTTTTCCCACAGTCCCTTTCTGCCATGGGCCCACAAGCCCCTGGGATTGATGTAGGGATCTTGGCAGTTCCATGTGGTACCCCTGCCTCTATGCTGTGTGCCCCACAGGTTTCTTCAGAGGAGGGGTGTGCCTGTCTGAAGCCAGGTGAATCCCAGATTCCCTTGAGGAAGCTCTCAGGCATGGGGCTGCAAAGGTGCATCTCCATGTCCGCTGCAAAGGTGTCTTCATGTGGCATGGAAACTACCCACTTCCTTGATCATCCAACTACTTCAGTGGCCTGTTCCTGGCTCAGTGATCTTAAGTGTGGGTGTGCAAAGGGCTATGACCCATGCCAGCTACTGATGTTAGTGCCTGGGGAATAGAAGACTCCCCACCCCACTTGATTCTGGCTCCCTTTGCCAGCTCCCTGGACACTTCCAGGTCTTACTCTAACCCACAACCAAACACAGTCTCATGGTTTCTACCCACTCTGGGGTGACTCCGGCTGCGAATTTCCCAGCAGCTCTCTGGGTGAAGCACTCACACAACTCCAAACACAGTCTCTCAGTTTCTCCAAGTGCACAGTCACTTTGGATGTAGAAGACACTGCCCAGTCTATGGAACCCAGGAACAGCTATTCTGGAGCACTTTCTGTCTTTTATCTAGTGTTTTTCACAGAGGAGAATTTTGCTCTATCTTTCCCAAGATGTTATCTGCCATCTTGGATCCCCCTGCAATTTCTTCTTTGACCTCAATGGGTGTTTTATCATGTGTTGTTTAACCTCCATATATTGGTGAGTTATTTGTTTCTTTGGTAGTTATTAAATTCTAGTTGAATTCCATTGTCAGAGAAGATTTTTTGAATAATTTTAATGTTTTTAAAATTATTGATTCTTGCTTTATGCACCAGCATATGTTCTATCCTGGAGAAAGTTCCATAAGCACTAGAGAAGAATGCATATCCTAGTAATTTGGGATGCAATGTTTTATATATACATATATAGTCTAATTCATTTATCACATTGTTTACATTCTCAGTTTCCTTACTGGTCTTCTGTCTAGATGATCTATCTCTAAGATACTGTGTTGTATTGAAGTCTCCCACAAATATTGTGGTAACATCTACTGCTTCCTTCAGTTTTGACAATATTTGTCTCATATACTTTGGAGAACCTTGATTGGATGCATAAATGATTAAGACTGTTACTTCTTCTTGTGGAATTGTCCCCTTTACTACTCTGTAGTGTCATCCTTTGTCTCTCATAACATTCTTGGATTATAAAGTCTATTTTATCTGAAATTAGTACTGCTTCCCCTGCTTTCTTTTGGCTCTACTTTTCATGGAATATTTTTTCCATCTTTTCGGTTTGAATTTCTTTGTCACTAGGTCTAAGATGACTCCCTTGTAAACATATTGATGGTGCATATTTTTATTCCATTCTTCCAATCTATATCTTTTAATTGGGGAGTTTAATCCTTTCATATTCAATGTTATTACTGTGAAGGTTGTTCTTGAATCAGCCATCTCATCCTCTAGTTATTTTTTTTGAGATAAATTCAAAGTTACATGAATAGTTGCAAAAACAATACTAGCCCCATACACAGAATTCCATCATACCCTGACCCCCCTCCCCCGATCACTCAATCCAGAAACTTTAACATGCTGTCACATCATTATTTCTTTCCCTCCCTTCCTCCCTCCCTATCTATCATCCATCATATTTCTCTGTCTTCTGAACTTATGAGAGTTAGCTGCACACATCCTTGAACATACACTATAATTCACGTATGTACTTCCCATGAATAAGAACATTCTTTTATGTAATTCCATTAAGCACAGCTAAGTATAAGAGATTCAACAATGATACAATGCTTACATTCTATATTCTTTTCCTTATGTCTCAACTGTGTCCCTTCGAGCCACCTGTCCTCCACCCTCCAATCCCATCCAAGTTCATCCTTAGCATTCAATTGTCATCTAGTTAGACTGTCTTTTTTTTTTCTTTTTTCAATTGTGGAAACATATATACAGCCTAAATCTTCCCATTCCACCCCCTCCCTAGCCTTCCATTAGTGGGATTAATCACATTTAGAATGATGTTATGCTGTTTCACACCATCCATTACTAGAAATTTCCCTTCACCACAAACAGCAACCCTACACTCCTTTCTTAACTCCCCATTGCCCCTTCCCCCATTTCTGTTGACCCGAACTCTACTTTTCATCTCTATGGTTATATTCTCTGATAATATCTTTGTGTTTACTGTGGGGCTTAAAATTAACCTCTTAAATCTCTATCAATCTTGTTTTTCTTTGATACCACCTTCACTTCAATAGGGCACATAAACTATGTTCCTATACTCCTTCATTCCCCCACCTTTATATAGTTGTCTAAAATTGCATATTTTACATTGAGTTCAAAACCACTGATTTGTCTTTAGAGTTTGTGTATTTTTTATCATGTAGGAAGTAAATAGTGGAGTTATAGTTCAAAAATTATTGACTTCTATTTGTATTCCATTGTGTTTGGAGAATGTCTTTTGAGTATATTCAATTTTTTTTCTTAATTTTTTGAGGCTTGTTTTATGTCCCAGTTTATGGTCCCTTCCAGAGAAAGATCTGTGATCACTAGAGAAAAATGAGTGTCCTGGTGATTTGGGATGTAACGTACTATATATGTCTGTTAAAATTCTCTATATCTCTTTCTCCTTTCTTTGTCTCTCTGTTGGTAGGGCTTCCTTTAGAATCTGAAGTAAGGTAGGTCTTTTATTGGCAAAGTCTCTCAACATTTGTTTTTCTGTGAAAAATTTAAGCTCTCCCTCAAATTTGAAGGAGAGTTTTGCTGGATAAAGCATTCTTGGCTGGAAATTTTTCTCTCTCAGAATTTTAAATATGTCATGCCACTGCCTTCTCGCCTCCATAGTGGCAACTGAGTAGTCACTGCTTAGTCTTATATTGTTTCCTTTGTATGTGGTGAATTTCTTTTCTCTTGCTGCTTTCAGAACTTGCTCCTCTTCAGTATTTGAGAGTCTGATCAGAATATGTCTTGGCATGGGTTTACTTGGATTTATTCTATTTGGAGTTCACTGGGCATTTATGCTTTGTGTGTTTATATTGTGTAGAAGATTGAGGAAGTTTTCCCCAAGAATTTCTTTGAATACTCTTTCTAGACCTTTACCCTTCTCTTCCCCTTCTGGGACACCAATGAGTCTTAAGTTTGGACGTTTTATTTTACCTATCGTATCCTTGAGATCCATTGTGATTTTTTCTATTTTTTTCTCCATTCTTTCTTTTGTTCTTTCATTTTCTGTTCTGTGGATTTCTAGGACACTGAGATGTTGTTCAGCTTCCTCTAGTCTTGTATTGTGAATATCCAGAGTCTTGTTAATTTGGCCAACAGTTTCTTTTATTTCTATAAGATCTGCTATTTTTTTATTTACTCTTGCAATGTCTTCTTTATGCTCTTCTAGGGTCTTCTTTATGGCACTTATATTCTGGGCCATGGTCCTCTTGATGTCCTTTAAATCCTTTGCCATGTTTTCATTCTTTGATTGTAGTTCTTTAATTAATTTTGTGAGGTATAGAGGTTCTTCAGAAATCTTGATTTGTGTGTTTGGAGCTGGATTCTCCATATCATCTGGTTTTATCATATGCATTAAGATTTTCTATTGTTTTTGGGCTCTTGGCATTTGTTTTGCTTGATAGGCTTCTTTCAAGTTGTACCAAACAAGGAGAGAGGGATACCGATTTAATTTTTCAGAGACACAGTTTGGTGAAGTACACTTTCTCTTACTAACCAGCAGATGGCATCTGTGAATCTTTAATTTGTTAGAATTGCAGCTTGGTGACATACATTTTCTCTAACTAACCTGCAGATGGTTTCCATGAGTCACTGATTCCCCTCAAGTCAGTTCTCCCCAACTATGTGATATGTGGGGATCTGATTCTTTTGGGGTCCAATTGGTGCACTTAATTTGGGTGTGTTGTTGGTGCTGTCTGCCTCCAATGAGGGGCATGTGCCTGAGTGGTTAGGGAGGAAGGGCAGGTTTAACAATCAAATCTCCCAGGTGTTCCTGGAGATTTAAGGCTGTTCTCTGCAGCTGACACAAAAGTCCTCGGTATTGGTGGAGGTTCCCTGGGATTTCCGAGCAGTTCCCCCCTCCCTGCTGTGTTTTTCCAGGACCTCTTTTGGGGGTGGGGTGGGCCGTGCCATGTCACAAGTGAGCGCCGGCCTGCAGGGAAGCCCTGGGCCACTGGGCTGTGTAGGGGTGTTCCCAGCCCGCTTCAAAGATGGTTGAATGGGACACATTAACTTCCCCCTTTCCACACAGCTCCGCTCTCCCAGCTCTGGGACAGTCAGCCGTGGGTGTATTCAAGGCCACTGTCCATGGACAATGTTGTGTTGTGTGTGATGCTGCTGGAAAGACTCCCTGTTGTGGGGTGATGGCTGTGAGGCTGGGTTTCTCGGCTGGGCTCTATGCCATGTGCTCGGCCAGGCATGAGAAGCCCCGCCCACCGGGGCAACAGCCATGAGGCTGGGTATCTCAGCTGGGCTCTACACCCTGTGCTCGGCCCTGGCAGGAGCAGCCCCGCCCACCGGGGAGATGGCTGTGAGGCTGGGTTTCTTGGCTGGGCTCTATACCGTGTGCTTGCCCCGGGCAGGAGCAGCCCTGCCCACTGGGGAGACTGCTGCAAGCCGTGCATCTCCCCTTTGTTTCCCTGGACCTGAGACAATCAGGAGTGGGTGTGGGAAGGGGTATCCTCCACCCCAGACACTGAAGCATTAGTCTAGAGCACTCCCGTCTTAGCTGCAGCTGTTCCCAGGCTTCTTTATATATATATATATTTTAAAGTCCAGCCCACCATTTCCCTCCAATGCAGCATGGCCGAGGGATTCAGCCTACTCACTCACTCATTTCAGAATGCAGACTCCTGGTTTCACCAAAAGCACGTTCCCTGTGGCTTTAGCAGAACTTGTCCAGCTGGTGCTACTTTGGAAGTGGTGTTCTGGGACCTTTCTGGTTTTTTATCTAGTGTTTTCCACGAAGATGTTTTTTTCTTTGTCTCACCTAGTCACCATCTTAGGTTCCTCCTTCTCATCCTTCAGTTTTTATTGGTCAGATATATATTTTCTCTCTCTCTCTCTATTTCCTTTAAGGTATCCTTACTAATATTCTTCAGTTCTGGACCCTATTTCAGACCTCTCTCTCCTTCCTTCTTTCCTCAGCTGGTAGCACTCCCTTTAGTAGTTCTTGTAAGGCAGGTCTCTTGTTAACAAATTCTCTCATCATATGTTTGTCTGTGAAAATTTTCAGCTCTCCAATTTTGAAGGAGTGATTTGTTGGGTAAGGAATTATTGAGAGGCAATTTTTCTCTTTCAGAATTTAAAATATGTCATATGACTGTCTTGCCTCTGACATGCCTGCTGAATAGTCAATCCTCAATCTTATATTGTTTCCCTTGTATGTGGTGAACAGCTTCTCTCTTGCTGGTTTCAGAAATTTCTCCTCTTCAACATTCAACAATCTGATCAGTATATGTCTTGGAGGAGGTTTATTTGGATTTATTCTATTTGAAATTCATTATTTACGTTTTTTAGAAGAATTGGCAAAATTTCACCAATACCTTAAAATACTCTTCCTAGTCCTTTATTCTTTTTGTCCCCTTCTGGTACACCAATAACTCATATTTGGCACTTCACATTGTCTATAATTTCCCTGAGATACATTTATTTTTTTTTTATTTTCTTCATCATTTTTTATTTTGTACTTCCTCTTTCCATCACCTGATCTTCAAGTTTGCTAAGTCTGTCCTATACTTCAAATCTAGTGTTATGTGTCTCAAGAATATTTTTAATTTGATCAGTAGTATCTTTTATTTCCATAAGATCTGCTATTTTTTATTTATTCTTTGCAAATTCTTCTTTATGCCCTTCTAGGGTCTTTTTCATATCCTTTATATCCTGAGTCATCTTTTTGTTCTGAACTATAATATTAATGTTTGTGAGTAATTCTTTGACTAGTTTTTCCAGGTTCTGTATCTCTTCTGGGTTTTTCATTTGGTCATTTGGGTTTTCCATACTTTCTAGTTTCTTCATAAGCTTTGTAATTTTCTGTTTTCTATGGCCTCTTGGTATTTACTTATCTTGATAGGGTTCCTTTAATGTATATGCAGAATTATTTAAGCAGTTATCCATACTTTGACAGAGCTACAGCTTGGTGGAGTGCACTTTCCTGATCTATCAGCAGATGGTGCTCCTGAGTCACTTTTTACTCAAGTCAGTTCTCAACTTTGTTCATGTACTGTGTGGGGCACAGCTGTAGAAGGTAGCACAAAACAGTAAGTGTAATTAACAGAGCACAGTGTGAGTAGTGTTGGAAAAGAAAGCCTAGTGGCATGTAAGACACCAGAAGGAAAGAAGAAAAGGACTGGCACTGGTATAATGTAGCAAAACCTAGAGTGAACAATGATGGTGATTAAATGTACAAGCATAAAAATGCTTTACAGGAAGGAGAAAAAATGAATGTCAACATGGTAAAGTGTTAAAAATGGGATGTTATATTGAAAATTACAATCAGTTCAAATTAGTATCTATAGTTAAAACATAATATAATTCCATGAAATTTAACAAGGGTGATATACAAATAAATGTCAATAATAGGGGTATATAAGGGAGGGATATGGGATTCTTTGTGTTGTTTATGCTTTGTATTGTATTGTATTTTGTATTTTTTATTTTTATTCTCCATTTTTTCTCTTTTTTCTTTGCAGAAGAAATGGGAAGTCCTCATATGAGTTCTGATTGTGAATGCATAACTATGTGATTGTCCCAAGAAACACTGATTGGTTACTTGAGATGGATTGTATAGTATGTTAATATAGTTGTTTAAAAAACAAATAGAATGATACAGATGCTGGGGAAAATGTAGAGGGCTGTACATAACTCTTGTTAAGGAAGAAGAATGGTGCAGCCCATCTGGATGGCAGTGTGGTGGTTTCACCAGAGACCAAGCATATGGCTGCCATATGATCCTGCAACCCTGTTAATTGCTATATCCTTGAAAGAACAAAATACAGGGCCAAGAATGTACATTTGCACAGTGGCAATTTAGGCAGCAGTATTCATGACTTGCAATAGATGGGGGAGGCCTAAGGATACATCAACTAATGAATCAAAGAGCAATCTGTGGTTTATACACACAGTGGACAAGTTAGCATCTGCATGAAGTCATGAAACTGTGAAGCATGGAAATAGATGAAACTTGAAGGATAGTATGTTGAGTGAAATAGTCCAGAAATTAAAAGACTAATAATATAATGCCTCACTAATATCAACTCAATTTAATGTGCAAACTCTGAGAATTGAATTTGAAAGGATGGGTTTTCAATGGAAGGTTTATTGTAAAGGCTTCTAGATTGTAACGTCTACAGCAGTCACATAAATTCCTGTGTTGTTATGGTTATTTCTAAATTTTGAGATGCTGTGTTCTTTGTGTATAATTTTGCCATTCTCTGAAACACTTATGGGATGCAGCAAAGGTGGTGCTGAGTGGGAAATTTATTACCCTAAAAGTCTATTTTAACAGAGAAGAAAGTACAAATATCTAGGCATTAATGGTGCACCTGGAGGAACTATATAAAGAACAGCAAGATAACCCCAAATCAAACAGAAAGAAAGAAGTAACAGATATGTAAGTGGAAGTAAATGAAATGATAACAGGAAAATAATAGAGACAATCAAGAAAACCAGAGGTTGTTTCTTTAAGAAAATCTATAATATCCATGGACCTTTAGGTAGACTGAGAGAGAGACAGAGATAGAGAGATAGATAGATAGATAGATAGAGAGAGAGAGAGAGAGAGAGAGAGAGAATGCAAATAAATAAAATCAGAAATAGGAAAGGAGACTTAACTACTGACTTTGCAAAATAAAAGAGATGATGAAAGGATACTATGAACAACATTTTGCTAATAAACTAGACAACTTAGACAAAATGGACAACTCCCTTGAAAAGCATGAACAACCATCACTGACTCAAGAAGAAAGAGATGACCTCAGCAAACAAATCACACGTGAAGAGATTAAGTTAGTCATCAAAAATCTCCCAAAGAAGAAAGGTCCAGGAACAGATGGCTTCATATGTGATTTCAACCAAGGAGTCACAAAAGAATTACTAACAATCTTGCTCAAACTCTTCAAAAGAATTGAAGAAGAGGGAAAGCTACCTAGTTCACTCTATGAAGCCAATATCACCCTAATACCAAAGTCAGAAAATGATACTACAGAAACAAAAATTATAGACCAATCCCTTTAATGAGTATACATACCTGCAAATATCTTCAACAAAATACTTACAAATTGAATACAGCAGCACAATTAAAGAGTTATACACCATGAACAAATTGGATTTATTCAAGCTATGCAAGACTGGTTCAGCACAAGAAAATTGATTAATGTAATGCACCACATCAAAAAGTCAAATTGCTAAAACCACATGATCATCTTGATCAATTCAGAAAAGGCATTAGACAAAATTCAATTTAATTTCCTGAGGAAAACAAAAAAGGATTGGAATACAAGGGATCATTCTCAATAGGATAAAGGCAATATATGAAAAACCCACAGCTAAAATCATACTCAATGGGGAAAGACTGAAAGTTTCCATCTAAAATCAGGAACAAGACAAGAAGACCTACTGTCAACATTGTTATTAAACATTGTGCTGTAAGTTCTGACTAATGCAAATAGGTAAGAAAAAGTAGGAAAGTCATTCAAATTGGAGAGGAAAATGTAAGACTTTCACTATTTGCAGATGACATGTTCCTATATGTAGAAAATCCAGAAAAAATCTACAGCAAAGCTTCTGCAGCAAATATATGAATACAGTAAGCTGACAAGTTATAAAATCAACATGCAGAATCAGTAGTGTTCCTATACACAAGTGATGAAAACATGAGGTTGAAATGAAGAAATTAATTTCATTTACAATAGAAATCAAAAGAATCAAGTGTGTAGGAATAAATATAACCAAGTTCACAAAGGGCCTATACAAAAAACGACAAGAAATTGCTAAAATAAATTGAAGAAACCCCAAAAATGGAAGAACATACCACATCCATGGATTGAAAGACTATAAATTGTTAAGATGTCAATTCTACATAAACTGATTTATAGATTCAATGCAATACCGATTAATATACTAACAACCTACTTTGAAGAAATAGAAAAAACAAAAACCAAATTTATCAAGAAAGGTAGGTTGCCCTGAATGGCCAAAAAATATCTCAAAACAGATGATTGAAGTGGAAGGTCTAACCCCTGACTTTAAAGCATATGACAAAGCTGCCATAGTGAAAACAGCATGGTGCAGGCATAAAGATACATATACTGACCAATGAAATCAAATAGAATATTCAGAAAAACAACCTCTCATCTACAGATAATTGATCTTTTATAAGGTTTTCAAGCCAATGCAACTGGGACAGAGCATCCTTTTCAATAAATGGTTTTTGGAGAACTGGATATCCATATCCAAAAGTATGAAAGAGGACTCCTATCACAGAACTTACACAAAAATTAACTCAAATTGGATCAAAGAGCTAAACGTTAGAGCCCAGATCATAAAAATTTGGAAGAAAATATAAGGGAGTATTTTAAAGGTTTTGTGATGGGACATGATTTCCTAGACTTTATATTCAAATTGCAAGCAATGAAAGAAGTAATAGATAAATGAGATCTTCTCAAATTTAAGCACTTTTGTACATCAAAAGATTTGGTGGAAAAAGTAAAAAGGCAGCCTACGCAATGGGAGACAGTATTTAGAAACCACATAACAGATAAAGATTTAATATCCAGTATATAAAATCTAAAGTGATCCTACAACTCAACTAGAAGACAAACAGCCCAATTTAAAAATGGACCAAAGACATGAACAGAACCTTTCTGAAGAAGAAATACACTGGCTAAAAAAATATGAAAGGATGCATAACTGCACTTGCTATTAGGGAAATGCAAACCAAAACCACAATGAGATATCATCTCTCACCTACCAGAATGGCCAATACCCAAAAACAAAAACTTACAAGTGCTAAAGGGGATGTGGAGAAGGAAGCACACTTATTCACTGTAGGTGGGAATGTAGAAAGTTGCTCCCACTCTGGAAGCCAGTGTGGCAGTTCCTCAGGAAGCTAAGTATAGAATTTCTATATGAAGCAGAGATTCCATTATTTGGTATATACTCATAAGAACTGAAAGACAAGACAAGAATGGATGTTTGTAAACCTATGTATATAGAAGCATTATTCATCATGGCCAGGAAATGAAAACTGTACAAATGTCCATCAACAGATGAATGGATATACAATCTGTGTTAACACATATGATGGAATATTACACAGCTGAAGACAAAATAAAGTCAAGGAGCATATAACAACATGAGTGAATATTGAGGATATTATTTTGAGCAAAATTAGCCAGAAATAGAGGGAAAAGTACTGTATCAATTAATTAATATGAATTAAATTTTATGAGCAAACTTTGTTAAAGCTGAGAACACAGGTGATAGAAAAGGTGTAGAGATCAGAATCTGATGATGAAGGAGCATAGAATGTTCAACAGGATTGATGGCATGGATCCAGAAATGGACATGAGAAAAAAACGTGATGGTGACACAAAATTGTAAGTATGCTGAACAAAGGTGACTGTGAGTGAATTTGAAAGAGGAAGTCTAGGGAGATGTATGACAACAGAAGGAAAGATAGACGATAAAGGCTGGGACTGTATAACAGTGAAACCTAAGGTAGCCAATGATGGTGATCAAATGTACAAATATAAAGATGTTTCTACATGTGGGAGAACAACTGTATGTCAACTTGGCAAGGTTTTGATAATGGGATGGTATTGGTGAAATATATGAGCAATGAAAACTAGAGTCTATAGTTAACAGTAACATTGTGATATGCTTCCATTAATTGTAACAAAGGCAATATGCCAAAGTTAAATGTCTATAAAATGAGGATATAAGAGAAGGGTAAGGGATTCTGGGTGATGGTGTTGTCTGACCTTTTAATTGTATTGTATATTATTTTATTTTAATATTTTCTATCTTCTTAGTGTACTTATTTTAATTTTTGGAGTAATGGCTCAATGGTTGATTTTTGTGATGAATGTACAAATATATGAAGATACTGTGAACAATTGATTGTACACCATGGATGATTATATGCTATGTGTATATACACATATACATCTGAAATACTGCAGAGGAAAAAATAAACAGATACACAACTGCTGGAGGAAACACAGAGAGAGCGGGGTAACTTGTCACTGTTGGTGGGGAAGTAGAATGTTGCAGCCCATCTGGAGGACAGTGTGATGATTCCACAAGAAGCTAAGCATGGGGTTGCCATAAGTTCTTGCAGCCTCACTCATTATTGAAAGAACTGAGAGCAGGGATGCAAATAGACATTAACATATTGGCATTTATGGCAGAAGTATTCATGATTTGTAAGGGATGGAGGTGGCCTAAGGGTACATCATTGATGAAGAGAATGTTGAAATGTAGTGTATGAATACAATAGAATTTTTGAGTGACTACAAGAAGGAATGAGATTGTGAGGCATGCAAAAAGGTGAATGGATCTTTGAGACAGCATTTTGGGTGAAATAAGCCAGAAACAAAAAGACAAACATTATAATGCCTCAGTAAAACAGACTAAATATATTGTGTAAACTCTGAGATTTGAATCTTAGAGCATAGGTGAACAAGGGAAGACTTATTGCAAAGGTTCCTAGACTGTAAGTTCTTACAGCAGTTATATCAATTCCTGAGTTGTATTGGTTAGCTCAAAACCCTGAGATGCTGAACTATTTCTGTATATCCTGATAGGCTTCTGGAACTGTGAGTGTCTTGTGACACCTGAGACTCAGAGCTAGAGTTCAGCAGTTATGAATGTCAATATTAGCTCACATGGCAACAGTTTAAAAACCTTAAAAAGGGTTCAGACTTCAATTAGGGGTAATTGAAGTACATTATATCATTTCACACCTACTAGAATGAAGCAGATCTTGTCAGAAATAAGGCAATTCAAACTAAAGGATAAAGGACTGTATTGGCTGGGTTTTAAACCTTCAAGTTCTGTGCAATACCAAAGGATGAGGTTTATTTGGTGTAAAATGAAATTTTCTGAAGTACACTGAATAATTTAAATTTTATGGTCAGTTCCTTAAAACACCATAATTTCATGGAAATTTGAATAGGGATTGAGATCTGGTTGGTTTGTACAGGTTAGTGTAAAACCCAATAGATCCCAAAGTAATTTGGGCAGAGAATAAAAATGTATTTGCAAAGACCTCCTACAGACTGGGGAAAATGCAGAAATATTAAACTTCCCCTCTGATATTCTCACAAGCATTGGGGACTACTAAGTCTGTAGGCTGAGCCCTCTATCTTGGGACTTGCCCCTATGAAGGTTTTTTTCTGCAAAAACAAGGCTAAGCATACTTACAATTGTGCCTAATGGGTATCGCCAAGAAAACCTTTTTTGTTGCTCAGATATAGCCTCTCTCTCTCTAAGTCCACTCAGCAGGTAAAGTCCCTGCCCTGCCTCCCATTTGAGATATGACTCCAAGGGGAGTAAATTTCCTTGGCAATGTTGGACATGATCTGGTGATGATACTGCATACAGCATTGTGGAATTGAGAAGTTCTTCTTGATGAAAAGGAGGAAGAAAAATTAAACAAAATAAAGTCTAAGTGGCTGAAAGATTTCAAAAGACATTGTGAGGTCATTCTTCATGTTATTCTTACATGTAATATAGATATCCATTTTTAATTTTTAGTGTATTGGAATAGCTGGAAGGAAATATCTGAAACTGCTGAACTGCCACCCAGTAGCATTAATTCTTTAAGATGATTGTATAGTTAAGCAGCTTACACAGTGTGACAGTGATTATGAAAAACTTGTGGCTCACACACCCTTTTTCCAATGTATGGACAGATGAGTAGAAAAACGTGAACAAAATTTAAATGAATAATAGTGGGTATAGGAATTTGCTAAGTTTTGGGTGTTCTTTACTTTTATACTTATCTTATTTTTTATTTTTTGAAGTAATATAAATGTTCAATAATTGATTTTGGTGATGAATGAACAACTATATAATGGTACTGTGAAGAATGATTGTACACTCTGGATGATTGTAGGGTATGTGAATATATCTCAATAAAACTGAATTTAAAAACAGCATATTGAAAGTTGCTGAACTTCATTGAGTATGAGGAAAATACAAATCAAAACCACAATTATATATCTTCTCACACCTACTAGAATGGCCAATTTCCAAAATACAGAAAAGTACCAGTGCTGGAGAGATTGTACAAAAAGTGGCACACTTATTCACTGTTGGTGGGAATGTAGAATAGTACAACTACCCTTAAAGGCAATGAAGCAGTTTCTCAGAAACCTAAGTATAGAACTGCTATATAATACAGCAATGTCTTTACTAGGTATATATTTGGAGGCACTGAAGGCAGGGACATGAAAGAACATTTGCACACTGATTTTATAATGGCATTATTCACTATTGCCAAGAGATGGAAACAGTCTAAAGATCCATCAATGGACATATGGGTAAACAAACTGTGGTATATACATTTGATGGAGTATTATGTAGCTATAAGACAAATAAAGTCACAAAACATATAAAAATGCAGATGAAACTTTGGGAAATTTTGTTGAGTGAAATTAGCCAAAAACCAAAGTACAAGTACTGTATGGTCTCACAAATATGAATTATCATTAATGAGCAAACTTTGGGATTTAAAGTTGAGGACACAGGTTATTTATACACAGAAATAGGGTAGAGATTGGGCATTTTATGCTGAGGCTGTATGGAATGTTCAGTAGGATTGATTGTAAATATACATAAATAGATAACACAATACTACCTGATGGTTGCACAGTATTGTAAGTACACCGAACAATGCTGAGTGTGAGTATGGCTGGAAGTGAAAGGCTAGGGACTTGTATGATAATACAAGGAAAGATAAAAGACTGGAACTGTAATCCTAGAATGGATAATGATGGTGATTAAATATATATTTATAATAATGTTTTCACATGAAGGAGAAAAAATGTCAACATTGCAAGGTGTTGAAAATGGGAGAGTATTTGGAAAAACACAATCAGTGTAGATTAGAGACTATAGTTAAGAGTAACATTGTAATATTCTATGAAATGCAACAAAAGCAATATAACAAATCTAAATATCAAGAAGAGGGGGATAAAAGGAAGGGGTTTGGGATTCTTGGTATTATTGTTTCTCCTTTTTATTTTATTTTATTTACTTTGTTATTTTTAATTTTTCATGTTTTCCTCTTCTTTCTTGGCAGAAGAAATGGAAATTTTCTTATATAGATTGTGGTTGTGAATGCATGAACATGTGATTATACCAGGAACCATTGATTATATACTCAGGATGGATTGAATGATGTATAAATAAAACTGTTTGAAAAATGAACAGAAAAGTAGAAGTGCTGGAGAAATTGTGGAGAGAAGGATGTAATTATTCATTGTTTGTGGGAAAATAGAATGGTGCAACCCATCTGGAGGGCAGTGTGTTGGTTCCACTCATCCCACAGGAGGCTAAGTATAGGGTTGTCATATGATCCTGTCACCCCTTTATTAAGTTTATACTTGGAATAACTGAAAGCAGGGATATGAATAGACACTTGTGCACTGGTATTTATGGTGGCGGTATTCACAACTTGCAATGGATGGAGGTGTCCTAAGTGTACATTTACTGATGAAGGGAAGGGAAAACAGTGGTGTGTCATACAATAGCATATTGAGCAACTATAAGAAGGAAAGATGTTATGAGGCATGAAACTTGGTGAATGAAAGTTAAAAACAATATGTTGAGTGAAATAAGCCAGAAATGAAAAGAAAAATATTATAGTGCCTCACTAATATGGACTTAATATAATGTGTAAACACTGAGAATTGAGTTTGAGTGTATAGGCTCTCAGGGAAAAGCTTACTGTAAAGTTTCCCATAATGTGAGTTCTTACAGAAGTTACCTCTATTCCTGAGTTGTTACAATTATTTCTAAATTCTGACATGCTGAGCTATTTGTGTATAACCCAGTCATTCCTTAGATCTTTGGGTATCTGTGTGCACCTGAGCCTCAGAGCTAGAATTCTGTAGCCATGAAAGTCTGCACTACCACATACAGCAACTGTTAAAGAAGGTGAAAAAGAGGCTTCAGTTAGAGATATGATTGAATCTATTCTGTTTAGGTCTAAGGCAAATCAGACAGAAGCATATAGGGTGATATTGACTGTGTTTTATAACTTCTACTTCTCAGTGAGACCAAAGGAAGAAATGATTATTTGATGTAAAAAAAATCTATATTTTCTGTGGCATACCATATAATGTAACTTGAATGGTAATTTTATACAAAGACCATAATTGCATGGAACATTGAATGGGGAGTGAGAACTCCTTTGTTTGTAAAGGTTAGTGTGAAGTCCAAATACATCCCAGAGTAATTTAGGCAAAAAATAAACAGTATTTGCAAAGCCCCCTTGAAGGGCTGTGGAAAAATGTGGAAATATTAAATTTCCCCACCTGTGGATTTCCTGATATTCTCACAAACATGGGGGACTACCTAATTAGTAGGCCAAGCCCTTGGTCTTGGGGCTTGCCCTTATGAAGTTTGTTACTACAAAGAAAAGTCAAAGTCAACATATAATTTTGCCTCATTGTAACCCCAGAGAACTTCATTTTTTTCTCAAATTATTGCCTTTGTCTCTAAGCCAACTAAGCAGGTGAACTTGCTTCCTTCCTTTCTATGTAGGGCATGACTCCCAAGGGTGTAATTCTCCCTGGGAATGTGGGAAATGACCCCTGGGCATGAGTATGGATCCAGCATTGTCATACTGAGGAAGTATTCTGGACCAAAATGAGGAAGAGAAATAAAATAAAATAAAGTTTCAGTGACTGAGAGGTTTCAAATTTGGAGTCAAGAGGTCATTCTGGAGGTTATCATGCAATATATAGATATGCCTCTTAGTTTTTAGTGTATTAGAATAGCTAGAAGGATATGCCTGAGACTGTTTAACTGAAATCCAGTATCTTGATTCTTTAAGATGATGATATAACTATATAGCTTATATGGTGTGACAGTATGATTGTGAAAACCTGGTTGTCCATACTCCCTTTATCCAGTGTATGGACAGATTAGTAGAAAAATGGGGACAAAATTAAGTGAATAATGGAGGGAAGGAGTATTAATGTTTTGGGTGTTCTTTTTTACTCTTATTTTATTTCTATTTTTATCTTTAGGGTTAGTGAAAATATTCAAAGATTGGTTGTGCAGATAAATGGACAACTATATGATGATACTATGAACAATTGATTTTACACTTTGGATGATTGTATGGTATATGAGTACATCTCAATAAAATTGCATAAAATAAAACTTCAACTTCTGTGTGTGATCAAAAGAAGAGATGTTTTTTGGTGCGAATTTTTTATTTTCTTTAGCACACAGTAATTTAACTTGCATGGTCATTTTATTTGATTACCATAGGTATCTGGGACCTTAAAAATAATGAGTGAGGTATTGTTGATTTCTATAGCATGATGCAATGTCCTGACACATACCAGACTAATTTGGGCAGGGAAGAAGTACTTGCAAAGCCCCCTTTAGGGACTTGATAAAAATGTTGAAATACTGAACTTCCCCAATGAGTAATACCTGATATTCAAAAAACGTTGGAAATTTCCTATATAACTACTTAATAATACTTTGAAAGATGTTTTCTTTTGTATATATGTTATATTTCACAAAAAGGAAATTCCTGATGTTCCAAAAACTTTGGAATTTCCTATAAAACTACTTGTTAAATCATACTTTGAAAGACATTATATTTTTGTACATATATTTCACAATAAGGAAATAACTGAAATGTTGGAAATGTAACCCTCATATTAAAATTTGCTATGTAACTACTTGTTAAATTGTGTTTGGAAAGTTATCACTTCTATGTATATATTCTATATTCTATAATAAAATAAAGATTTGGGGACCACCAATTCAATATGCCAAGTCCTGATCTTGGAGTTTTCCCTTATGACACTTATTCATACAAAGATGAAGCTAAGCTTTCTTATAATTATGTCTGAGTCACCCCAGGAAAACCTCTTCTTTTGCTCACATATGACATCTCTTTCTAAGCCAACTTGGCATGTAAACTCATTGCCCTCTGACCAACATAGGACATGATACTGGAGGATAAATCTCCATGGTAACTTGGGACATTACTTCTGGGATGAGCCTGGCCCTGTCATAATGGGATTGACAAAGAATTCTTGGAACAAAAGTAGAGAGAGAAATGAAACAAAATAAAGTGTACATAGCTGAGAGATTTCAAATAGCACTGAGGGGTCATTCTGGCAGTTATTCTTATGCAATATATAGAAATACCATTTTAGTATTTAGTGTATTGGAATTGCCAGAAGGAAATACCTGAACTTTAATCCAACAGCCTTGATTGTTGAAGATGATTTTATAGATATATAAATTTTATGGTATGAATGTGTAATTGTGAAAACCTTGTGACTGACATTTCCCTTACCCACTGTATGGACAGATGAGTAAGGAAAAAAAGACAATAAATAAATAAATAACAGGGGTGGATAAGTGTTATGGGATATATTGGATGCTCTTTATAATTTTATTCTTATTCTTATTTTTTGATGTAATGAGAATGTTCAAAAATTGATTGTGATGTTGAAGACACAACTATTTGATGATACTATGAACTATAATACATTTTGAATGATTATCTGGTATGTGAATATAGCTCAAGAAAATTTCATTACAAAATGGTCAAAAGGCATGGATAGACACTTTTCCAAAGAAGAAATACAAATAGCTAAAAAGCACATGAAAAGATACTCAACTTCACTAACTTTTAGAGGAATGACAAAACCACAAGGAAATGTCTCACACTTACTAGAATAGACAGACATTAAAAAAACTCAAAAACCTCCAAGTACAGGAGAGTATGTGCATAAATTGTTACCCCTTTTGTGGGACTGTAAGTGGGGAGGAATGGGAATGTAGAATGGCATGGACACTCTGGAAGGCAGACAGGCAGTTCCTCTGGAAGCTAAGTATAGAATGATGTATGCTCCAACAATCCTACTACTAGGTATATATACAGAAGTACTTAAAGAAGGGACATGAACAGACATTTACACACTAATGTTTATATTGGCAGTACTCATGATTGCCAATAGATGCAAAGAACCCAATATTCATAAATGCATGAGTAGATAAACGTACTGTGTTGTACACATATATGATGGAATATTGCGCAGCTGTAAGACAGGTTAAAATCATGACACATGCAAAAATTTGGATGAAACTTGAAGCCATTGTGTTGAGTGAAATAAACAAGAAATAAAAGGACACTTTATGGTCTTCCTAATATGAACTAACTACAATGAACAAACTCTGAGAGTTAACTTATAGAGCTCATGTTATCAGGAGATAGAAAGATGGCATAGATTGTTTAATTGATGCTTAAGAAATATAGAATATTGAACAAAGTTGATTGTAGTGGTTTGAAAATTGATAGCACTATACTGTGTGATGGTAGCAGAATTCTGTAAGTATAATTAACAAAACTGAATGTGAGTATGGTTGAAAACAGTAAGGCTAGAATAATCTTACCTACTTTTAACACATGGGAGAGAGAGGTCTATCTTCTGGGAAATAGAGAAATCATACAACAGCAGATGTGAATAGGCAGAAGAGGGAATCAGTGAATCATAAGGCAGGAAAAATTTATCATACAATTGGAAGATCAGATACAGAAAAGAACAGAAAAAAATGAGCACTGCTTCTGAGACTAGAGTGAGAGCATGACATATAGGTACATATGCATCATGAGTGTCCCAGTATTAGAAAAGAAGGTAAAAGGGGCAGAAAGAGTATGTGAGGAAATAATGACCAAAAATTCCCCAACTCTTATGGAAGACATAAATTACAAGTCCAAGAAGAACAACAAACTCCAAATAGAATAAAAACTAGAAGACTTTTTCTGAGAAACATATTTATCAGAATTTCAAGTGCCAAAGATAAAGACAAAATCCTAAGAGCAGCAAAAGAAAAGAGATTTGCCATACACAAGGGATCCTCAATAAGGCTAACTACTGATTTCTCATCAGAAACCATGGAGGTAAGAAGGCAGCCATATGATATATTTAAGTAATGAAGAGAAAAACTGTCAGCCATATATTCTTTATCTGGAAAAGCAAACCTCCATAATTGAGGGAGAGTTTAAAATATTCACAGATAAAAATAAACTGAGAGAGTTCATCAAGAATATATCTGTCCTACAGGACTTTAAAAAGGGAGTTCTTCAGGTTGAAAGGAAAGTTCAAGAGAGAGTGGCTTGGAGTAGAGTGAAGAAGTAAAGATCTTCACTTAAGGTAAATAGTAGCATAATTTTAAAACCCAATGTACTTTATCCTCACTATATAACACTACTCTAATCCCTATCAGAGACAAAACAAAGTTGAATAGAAAAAATATTTTCTGAAAATTTACAAGTGAAATATAAAGAAGTAATGTGGGACAGAAAATATACTGAGAGGAAATGGAGAGATATATGAGCAGGGGTTGCATGTGTTTTTAAAGCTAAGGAGTAGATGGCATCACAGGTGAAATTCTACCAAACATTCCAAGAAGACCTAATACAAATCATTCTCAAATTCTTCCATAAAATTAAGCAGAAAATGAGGAAGAAGATGGTGGCATAGAGAGGAGGGGAAATTGTCTCCCTGGAACAACTAATAAACAAACAAGAATAATTAATAAATAATCTGGAATAACTGCTGGGGGACAAATGTGATTGTCCATACATCATACACCAACCTGGATTGGAAGGAACATCTGAAATTGCAGCATAAAATCTGTAAGTAAAAACTGCAGACCTGCACTGAGAACCCTTCCCCCACATTAGCCTGAACTGCGAAGTCTCACTGTGGTAGACAGCAGCACTATCTGAACAAATGAATATACCTCAGCCCAGATCTAGCTGAGGTTTTAATTAACAAATGGGGACTGCTCAATACAAGCTGAGTCCCCAACAAGCAGACAGAAGCTTTAGGTAACAACTGACCTTGGAGAGCTTGAGGACCTCTTTGTGAGGGAGAGGGAGCCCAGAGGACCAGGTGCTATCTCTGGATGCTGGGTGAAACTGAGGGTGGCCAAGAGAACCTGCCATGAAGGAAAGTTTTATGTCCATTTTTTGGCTCAGTGGAGAAAGCTTCAGCCATTTTCAGTTCCCAGTGCTTTCTCCCAGACAAGGTTGGAAATAGCAGAGACAGAGAGATCATTCAAATGTAAATGATATCTCTCTAGGGAACATATCTTCCCTAAGAGGAAAGAGGTAGTGCCAAGCTCTTCTACCCACATTCCATTCAGAAGAAGACCCCAGAGCCTGGGGGAAACAGCCATACACCACACTAGTCTGGAGCCACAGTCTGACAGGTGCCACCTGCCGGGCAGAAAAGCACAGTGACTTGAGGCCTCAAAAGGTAGGAAGACCTGATAATATTGTCTCCTTCCAAGACCTGAGCCCATTCTGGTCTGGGAAAACCTGATTGGTGTAACCAAGGAAACCATATGCCTAGACAACAGAAAACTACAACCTATACTAAGAAAAATGAAGTTATAATCCAGTCAAAGGAACAAACATGCACCTCAACTGAGATACAGGAAATGAAACAACTAATACTAAATCAATTCAAAAATTTAGAGAAGATATGGCAAAAGACATGAAGCATATAATGAAAACAGTGGGCATTCATAATGTAGAAATCAAAAGTTCAAAAAAACAACTGTCAGAATCTATGGAAATGAAAGGCAGAATACAAGAGATGAAACACACAATGGAGACATACAACAGCAGATCTCAAGTGGCAATAAAACCAGAAACTCTCAGGAACTGGAGAACAAGACACCTGAAAACACAAAAGTACAGATATGGAAAATAATGGAAAAATATGAGCAACATCTCTGGGAATTGAATGACAAGATGAAATACAGGAATGTACATGTCACAGGTGTCCCAGAAGGAGAAGCAAAGGGAAAAGGGGCAGAAGCAATAATAGAGGAAATAATCAATGAAAATTTCCCATCTCTTATGAAAGACAGAAAATTACATATCTAAGAAGTGCAGTGTACACCAAAGAGAATAGAATATGCATCATTCCACAGAACAGCTCTAAGTTTTCAATAGTATTTTCATATAGTGGTGACAGTCAGGTATGTCTTAGTTTAGGATTTCCCAGAAGCAGACCTTGAGACAGAGAATTGAAGTAAGTTGTTTAACAGAGATTGGGTGCACACAAGGTTGATAAAGGGTGCCTTATGTAAATTATCACAGTTGGTGAACACAGCCTAAGCCAGTGGCCCACCTTGGGGAAAGTATATGAAATAAATTCCTCAGAATCATCTCTTTCAATGGGAGAGGATGGTGAAGCACATTGGCCTTGATTGACTTTCACCAGTGGTTGCTTGAGAGCTTCTCTGAAGATTTCTTTCTCTGACACTTCTAGCCTGTTACACATTGATAGAACTACCTTCCTTGGAGGTTGAACAAGTGTGGGTGGGGCTAACAGCACAGGCAGAAAATTCCTATGCAAGAAAGAATAGTCTTCACACCCACCTATTGCAACAACAGAATAATCCATTGTTTTCTATCCTGATCTAAATAAGCCCATTGTAAAAAGGCATAAGATCTCTGAGATAATCAGAAAATATGACTATGGATAGGGTATTTCATGACATTCTGGAAATACTATCAAATTTCTTAGCATGATAAGTTATCATGGTTATATAAAAGGGGGTATAGACTATAGAGATGATGCACAATGAAGGAGTGACAGTATGTGCAAGATTTGTTTTAACTACTTCTAAAGAATTAAGTGTCTGGAGGCATATTGAGGGGGGCAGAGGTAAATCCAGATTTGATGGGCTCATGGTAATTTTTTACACATGTGTTCCAGTTTGCTAATGCTACCTTTTTCAAAATACCAGAAATGGATTAACTTTTATAAAGGGGGTTTATTTGGTTACACAGTTACAGTCTTAAGGCCATAAATTGTCCAAGGTAAGGCATCAAATGTGTCTCTCAGCTGCAGCTCTTCAAAATGTTACTCTTAGTTGCTCTCCCTTGGCTGAAGCTTTGAGCTCCTTCTGTCTGAGTTTTTATAGGGATCCAGTGAACTAATCAAGGTCTATGCCAGGTGGGCAGGGCCACATCTCCATGGAAATTATCTAATCAGAGCTATCACCTACAGTTGGGCGGGTCACATCTCCATGGAAACACTCAATCAATAGTTTCCAACATAATCAACACTAATACATCTGTCCCCACAAGACTGCATCAAAGAATATGAAATTTTGAGGTAGATAATACATCCAAACTGTCAAACCATCTCTCTGTCATTTTATGTTTATTAAGAAATTTACAATTATGTCTTAATTCCAGCAACCAAAACAAGAAAAAAAAATAAAGAGAAAACTTTCCCTCCTTATGGTGACCTTCTCTGATCTCTTCTAAGAAAAATATTTGAACAGATATTTCATGGAAAAGGAGACCCATGTGGCTGACAGACATCTGGAATAGTGGTCAAGGATGGAATTTTAGCACCATTCAAATGGAAAAAGTAAAATATTTAGAAAATATCAAATTTTCATTAGCATGTGCATGAGTAAAACCACTTAGTATTCCTGATGAGAATGCAAGCTGGTACAAGGACTTTGGAAAATAAATGAGCACTATCTTACATATGGAAAATTCACATTTCATAGAGTAAAACATTTACATTTTTGTGCATGTATCCAAGGGAGATTTTCTCTGGTTCCACTAGAACTTATATGAATATCCAAGAAAAAAAGGAAAACTTATTTTCAGCAGAAATATGGAAAGATTAAAGATATATCCAAAGAAAAATAGATATATAATTTGTGGTGTCTTCAAATAATGGAATGTGTTACAACATTTAAATATAATTCACTACAGCAATCCAGAACAAAAACAAAAAACAAAAAATTAAGGTGAACATCTGTCATATAATGGCAATATAGTACAATCAGGAATGTTAAATTCTACAAAATAGCTTTTCTAAAATTTTATAAAACATTAAAAATTAAAACAAAAGATGTTTTAATATCTATATATAGATGAGATATAACTAAATGGAAAGGGGAACAAAGTGATACCGTACTTTGGGTTCAGGATGTGAATTCTGGGAGGGGAAGTAGGGAAATGACATATAAGAATGTCTCATTTTAATTGCAAACTTCTGTTAATTTCCTATAATTCATAGGACAAGTCAACATGCACTTTTAACATAATTAAAAGCTAATGAAGAAATATTCAAGGTAAATGGAAATATGAGAGCATCTTGCCAGAGAATGTTACATATTTGAGATAGACATTAAAGAAGACTCAAATCAATGTTCATGGATTGGTGATTCAAAATTTTTTATCTATGTTTTTCTCCAAATGATCAAATGATTTAGTATAATCACAAAACAAAATCTCAAACTGTTATCATGAGTGTAATTGGCAAGCTATGAACATTTTTATCAATGCAAAAATGGCCAAGAACAGATAAAACAATCTTAAAATAGAACAAAATTTCAAGAAATCCCCTGACAGTAATTAAGACAATGTAAAACCATAGTTATATTAATGTGCAAACATGAAATTTCAGAAACAATCTTCCATACTCTGGATACCCCAGAAGGGAGATCCCTGGGTAATAGTTTATATCCACTGTTACTTTGTGGATTGCCACTCCCATCCCTGGGAAGCAGAATTTTGTAAAACAATGAGTACATCTGGAAGAATAAATGGACAACTTGATGATGTGTCACAAACTTAATCTATGGCAAATTCAAGTGATGACTCAACCATACAGAACTATCTTCCAAGATCCATAAAAACTGGTCAACTTTATCAACTTTATCCTGTCCCCCATTGTCTAACATTTTCCCTGTAGGAAATCATCTCCCCACATTTTCAGGTTGCACATTCACAGACATTGAGTGCTCTGACATTTTAATCTTTTTGAATGGGGTCAGGTGTAGGACCCAGACACAGAAAGCATCAGAGGTAGTCAGCACAGAGACTGAAGAGAGGGGTCATGAACTCAAAGATCCTGGTGTCAGAGTAAGTTCATGGGATCATAGGTGGTACACTAGGGGGATGCTATGGATTGAACCATTCACTCCATAAATACAGGTTCAAGCCCTAATCCCCAGTCCTATGGACATTAATCCTTTACTAAAAAGGATCTCTAAAGATATGGTTTAATGTGAGGGCAAACCAAATCATGGTGGATCTTAATCCAATATGAATGGACTTATAAAAGGAGTAAATTTAGAGACATTAAGGGACAGAGACAGAGACAGCCATGGCTATGTGACAGAAGCATCTATAGAGTTATGGAATGTCTGTGAGCCACTAACAGAACATTATAGACACTAGATAAGTCATGATGCTGCCAAAACCTTGATTTTGCACCTCAAGTTTCCAAAACTGTGAAAAAACATATTCCTTTGATTAAGCCAGCCAATGCATTTGGAATTTGTTACAGAAACCCTGGAAAACTCTTGTGACTATGTATACAAGAAATAGCAAATTATCATAGACATTGAATTTTTATTGATATAAATGTTTTCTTACTCTCCAAATATACTGTAAAATAGCTAAGGCACTGAAAATGCCTGAACTGCAACACAGACATATGTTAACTTTTGATATAGTCAGAAGGCAAAATTTATAATCATTGTAAAACACTGAGCTATATTCTTGACATCTGTTAACTTTTGAAGTAGCCCAATGCAAATAACTGCAACTGCTATAACTCACTGACCTGTAACCCAGATGCTTTGATGTTTTGATGATGACAACTTATTGTGTAACTGTATAATCCTTGACTTATAACTGTAAGGCCTTATGATAACTCATGATTGGCTCTGCCTGTATCCCTTGTCTTCATAATACAGTCTTGTGATCTTGTAAACAGCTCCTTAATGTTTATGAGTGAAGAAACCTGGGTCAGCCCACAGCTAACCTACCTCAATTCCTACCTATCTTACTAGAAGAAGCTATTTCAAAGCAGAATTTTTCCACCTGATATGTGCTGTAGCTTAAACCTAACCTATATGTGACATATACCGTAATATAGTACTAAAATCAAATCCATTGTTACATTAGGTTTACTATATTCTTACATATATTCTATGATTAAGCATGTAAATAATATGTGCATGCCCAATAATTAGAATATGTCTAACTTTGTCATCTAGACCCATTATACTCATTATCCTAAACTTGCCTGCATTTGTCTGAATGCTACAAATCTGTCAAAGTTTCTGCAGTTCAGGAAGATGGATCTGAGGTTTCCACCTCCTGTTCTCCTTGCTTTGAGCATTGCAATAAAAGCTCTTTGTTTCCTTGAAATCCTAATGTCTCAAGATTGTTCACTGAGTGCATTTTATAAAGCACCACTCTCTTCTGAAGTTTGCTGAGGACTGATCCCAATTACAGCCTGGATCAATAAGGGAAAATACAGGGAGATTTCTGAATGGTTATCTTTCTTTGTGATATGTGCCTCAAGTAAGCTATTGCATAAATCACAGGGAAAGAGAAATCCTTCTCCTTCGGAAAGGGGATGGCTATGTTTAATGTCTCTGAAGGTTTAGAAAATTTTGGTGTATTTTTAAGGTTTTAAGATCTGCTCTCACCACCAAAATGATACTGATGTATGTCTGGGGTCCTGCTTTTTTCCTGTCAGCACCCTGATTTTGGTACAAGGGACCTGAAAGGAACAAGAATCATCTTCCAATGCCTCACTCACAATTAACTCCTGAACATAATTTTGACATATTCTCCTTTGTGACTGAATATGAGCATCTTTCAACAGCTGCTGCAGGACCTCTGTTTATTTTTTTCTTCTTGAAAATGTCTAGAATTTACTTAGAAGTTGGCTGATTTAAATTAATAGTTTCCTCCTTTCAATCTTTGATGATTCTTAACAAGACCCAGATTAATAAGAAACCCTTATAATTTTCATTGCCCCATCCCATTAAATTGCTACAGCTACAAAATAACCCAATTTATCCCATTTCATCTAATTCTTATCTAGTTTAACCACAAGGTAAGTTCCCTGCATACCAGGTTTATCTACCCAACTCTATATCAATAACCATGTCTCATCTTCAGAGTCTTCTTCCAGGACAATTCCTACTAACATATCCCCTTGTCTTACAATTCCCAGAAAGCAAAGTTTTAAGAAAAGACTTGGGCACTACTACTTCATGAGAGAGAACTATATAAGGGAGCAGGAGTAAAGTAGAAAAGAGCAAGGCAGGGAAGGAAGGAGAACCAGCAGAGAAGTAATTTCAAAGTTTGCGGTCGCAGTTGATTCGTCGGGGGGGGGGGTGGCAGCCGGTTGCTAAATCCTAGGCTCTCAGGATTGCTTGGAGGGTACCGGCAGCGGGGGCTCTTTCCCGGAGGCGAGGGCGAGGCGGGGGACTTGGCCAGGTCCCCGGCGGGGTGGCGTGCAAAGTATGGAGGGCGGCGAGAAAGGAACAGGCGGGACACGTTTCTTTTTAGGGTGAAGAAACCAAGAGAGAGAGAGTTTATTAGGGGAGAGTACAAGCTTATATCGGGTGTTTAGAGGGCGGGGTAGCTGTAGAGGTTAAAGGCTTGGATTGGTTCTGAGAGGGCGCGGAGGTTGATTGAAAAGGGGCGAGAGTTGCTCCGGTAACGGTGTCTGGCAACAATGTATGCGCACTGGTGGTAATGGGAGTTGCACTGGCAACGGGGAGTGTCCGGGCAAGATAAGGGGGTGGGGAAAACGCGGTTCCCTCCGGCAAGCCTCCCCTAACAGTATTATTTTGGGTGAGGAAATGGGGCCTGCCTCCGGCCTCACTTTCCCAGGCCCGGGGGGCTGCGGAGGGCGCTGTCGCCCGTGCCCACCACCCTCCCCAGGGGCTGATCAGGTCCCCCAGCCCAGGCCCGCCAAGTTGAAGCACGTAATCAGTGTCCCGCATTTCCCCCTTCTTTTCTAATTAAAGGAAGAAGCTTACCGGAGAGGCCCGCTAAGGGATGAGGGAAGGGGGAGGCCGGGGAGGGAAAAAAGGGGTTGACGGTGGCTCAGCGAGGCTGGAGCTCGGCGTTGGTGTGGCGCCCGGGCGCTCGACAGGGACCTTGCTTCTTGCGGGATGGAAGAGGGTGGGGGGTTTAAAGTTGGAGGTTCAGAGAAGCTGGAGCTCGAGGTTGGTGCGATGTTCAGGCGATCGAGAAGGGCCTCGCGGTCGGCGGGTTGACCGGTGGCGGTGAGGTCGCGGAGGGTTGGTTGTCATTTCGGAGTAGGGAGCGTCAGAGGTGGCGAGTCGCTGGTACTGGACTTGCACGAACGAGGAGAAAATAGCACCCGTTTGTTTCCTTACAAGCTGGACAATTCTGCAGATAATGCAGGGTCCTAAGGTGAGAGCTAGAATAATCATTAGTAGGGGGTTGAGGAGAGGGAGGAGGTAAGGGAGGAGGGGGGTAAAGATGTGGGACCAATAGCTGGTGGCTTCATGGTCTCTTTTGCGTTGTTCCAGTCCCTCTCGGACCTTTTTTAGGCTGTCCTCGGCGAGACCTGTGGAATTGGCATATACACAGCACTCTTCTCCTAGGGCGGCGCAAAGGCCTCCTTCTCTGAGGAGGAGAAGGTCGAGACCTCGGCGGTTTTGGAGCACTACCTCAGAGAGGGAATTGACAGAATTTTTAAGATGGGAAATAGCGTCTTGTAGGTGACGAATGTCCTCGTCAACAGCCGCCCGGAGGTGAGTTAGGGCGGAGCCTTGACTGGCTAATGCAGCGATTCCGGTGCTAGCGCCTGCAAGACCTAGGAGGGAGGCAATCGTGAGGACGGTGATGGGCTCTCGCTTTTGCAGTGGGGCAGAAGCTGCAGTTGTTTCCAGGCGGAGGAAGAAGTCTTCCTCGCTATGGTATAGGACCCTAGGGATGAGGACAATTAGGAGGCAAGTTTCATTAGTTGTATTGAGGGTTTGCACGTTAAGGCAGGGGGTAAGCCCTGTAGAGGAGCAGAGCCATTGGGAGGAGTTATGAGGAATGAGAAATTTTGCAGAGCTGCTGGGAGATGAGTAGTCGGCACAAGCTGTGAGGTTGGGAGAGTTACTTGAGCAAGGGCGGATGCACTTTCCTGTAAAGGACACTGAATGAAAGGTTAGGGGGACGGCAGAGGTATTCCAATTGCATTCCGAGGGGCTGTCCTCTGTGTTTTCTGAAAAGGAGAGGTTGGAGGCAACTGGCTCATACAGGGGGGAGGAAGTGGAGAGGCAAAGCCAACAAGAGGAGGTAAGATTGGGGTTGGAGGAATTTACTGAGGTGAAGGCTGCTTGGATAAGGCTGAGGAGGGGAGAGGAGTAACGGGCGGGGGGCGGACGAGGTTGGGGTGGTGGTGTTGGCGACGCGCCGTTTGCAGCTGAGGTGCGGTTTCCGGATGCGCTGCTTGTACTTGAAGTGCGGCTGGAGGGCTTTCGAGCGCAGGTTTCTTTGACTCTGGAGACAAAGGTGGCGAAAGGCTCACTCGGCTCCTGGAAGAGCTTGGTGAATTTATTAGGCCGACAGGCAGAGCAGTTGGCAAAAGCTCGCAAGGCGATTCCCCGAAGGATAGGCCAAAAGGTGGCAGGCGCATTAATATAGGCGGATGCATTTATAAACGCTCCCGTGCCCAAGTAAGCTTCGGGGTTATGATTGGCCCCAGTGGCAGCATCTTGCTCGCTCTGCCTAGCTGCTTCTGCCTGGAAGTGGGCACGCCAATCAACAAACTGGCCGGGGTTAAGAATGGAACAGGCAAGCGAGGCCCAGTCTTGGGGGAGGCAAAAGTCCATGGCGAGATCCTGCAGTATTTGGGAAGCGTATGGGCTACCTAACCCGTCCTCCTTGACGGCCCTGCGAAGCTGCTTAATAGTATCAGAGTCAATGGGATACCAGTCATACGGTTTCTGTGGTGTGGGGGTAAGGTTAAGAGGAAAGCAGCGAAAAGCACGAGAGAAAGGAGGACGCGCTTGCAGAGGGCTTGGCGCGGGAGTGGGGGTAGGGGGAGCGTTGCCCCAAGGGTTGCCTTGAGGTGTAGAAGGCAGCCAGGGGTTGTTAGTCGGCAGGGTGGGAGGAGCGGCGGCAGCTGCCGGTAGCAGCTCCGAGGGGGAGCTCGCCGGAGGGGGAGGTGGAAGTGGGAGGCCCCAAGCGTCGCAAGACGGCGGCGCGGTGGGAGTGGCTAAGGCATAAGATGGTGGACTAGCTCCGCCCTGTGAAAGGGCGGGGTAAAGCGCTTGCGGTTTCCGGCCCAGCTTAGGGCTGACGTCATCGCCGGAGCACTTCCTCCCCTCGATGGAAGAAGAAGGAGGAGGAGGAAGTTCGCCATCTTGGCGAGGCTCAGTGTTATTTTGTTTTTTGGGAGTCACTTCGAGCGCGTTGTTAATCTGCTCGACTAAGGACTCTGTGTCCGAATCGTGGTCTACATTAGTATCGCTGTCTGAATCTGTTGACTGGGTTGATAGGGCCTCCTTGGATTTAATGGGGCCTCGATCAGGGGGGAGGGAGCCTTGAAGGCAGGAGCGGACGGTTATTAAGGTGGGGAGCAAGCCGGGAGGGAAGCGCTTGCTCTCATGTTCCATGGCGTTGGTGACCCGATCAATAAGGCGATCATAAGTAACAGGGTCCCAAAGATGGCAAGTGGTGAGCCATGGGTTAAAGGGCAGCAGGAGGTCCCAGTATACTTGCAGCTGCCGGACAGACACCTTACAGCGATGTGTGTCTAGGAGACCCGCCAGAGCACGAACTTGGGGTGCTTGGCGTGCAGATAGACGATTACCCATAGCGGAGTGAGAAAAGAAAAAGGGGGGTTGATTATTGAGTAAAGAAAATGAGGTAAACCGTGGTCGCGAGGCCGAAGGAGACGGCGAGAATAGAAGGCAGGAGCCTCTAGTAGCGAGAGCAGTTTGGGGGGGGGGCGGTCGCAAAGAGGCACACCGCGCGAAACAAAGAAACAAAGACACAAAGGACCACAGCAAAGTAATGGAGGGGAAGAGGGAAAGCTACTGGAGGAAGAGTGTTAGGAGGAATGGGGGGACATAGGAAGAGAAGACGAAAGGTAGTCGGGGGTAAGAGTTAGGTTAACACGGGAAAGGAAGAGCGGCCCGGGCGCGGAGCGGCGTGGGAGAGGCGGCTCCGGACGTGGAGCGGCGAGGGAGAGGCGGCTCCATGGGGCGGCGAGGGAGAGGCGGCCCTTACTTTGCAGGCGAGGAGAAGGGGAGCTGGAGAGGCATCCGGGCGAGCGGGTGGTTTTACTGGACCGCTGCGTGGAGAGGACTTTTAATTCCAGGGGCCCCATGTTGGGAGCCAGTTGCGGTCGCAGTTGATTCGTCGGGGGAGGGGGGTGGCGGCCGGTTGCTAAATCCTAGGCTCTCAGGATTGCTTGGAGGGTACCGGCAGCGGGGGCTCTTTCCCGGAGGCGAGGGCGAGGCGGGGGACTTGGCCAGGTCCCCGGCGGGGTGGCGTGCAAAGTATGGAGGGCGGCGAGAAAGGAACAGGCGGGACACGTTTCTTTTTAGGGTGAAGAAACCAAGAGAGAGAGAGTTTATTAGGGGAGAGTACAAGCTTATATTGGGCGTTTAGAGGGCGGGGTAGCTGTAGAGGTTAAAGGCTTGGATTGGTTCTGAGAGGGCGCGGAGGTTGATTGAAAAGGGGTGAGAGTTGCTCCGGTAACGGTGTCTGGCAACAATGTATGCGCACTGGTGGTAATGGGAGTTGCACTGGCAACGGGGAGTGTCCGGGCAAGATAAGGGGGTGGGGAAAACGCGGTTCCCTCCGGCAAGCCTCCCCTAACAGTGTTATTTTGGGTGAGGAAATGGGGCCTGCCTCCGGCCTCACTTTCCAGGCCCGGGGGGCTGCGGAGGGCGCTGTCGCCCGTGCCCACCACCCTCCCCAGGGGCTGATCAGGTCCCCCAGCCCAGGCCCGCCAAGTTGAAGCACGTAATCAGTGTCCCGCAAAAGTTGGCCACAACAAAGTTCCACTAATAGCTTCTTTTCATGTGACCATTTTTTGCAAACACATATAATATTCCTGTAACAGAGTCCTCCTGGGAAGGAGAAAAGAAAAGAAATTATCCATGTGATCTCATCTATTAATTCCTCATTTCTATATTGCATATGAAGGTATGCTAAGCATCTTCAATGATATTTGTTGTCTCAAATAAAAAGAGAAGCCCAGACAAAAGGAATATAATGCAAGTATGACATTAGGCTCTATTGAGCTGCTTGCATCAATAACTAGTCTCCTGAATTCAAAGGTAAATTTAACAAGTTAATCTCCATTTTTAGTTATAAGGAATAATAATTCTCTTGCAAGTTGGACCCTCAGAGATATGTGTGAGAACTGAGCTCTTCTTTGAATTTATTAAGAAATGGGCAAAGAGGGAGTATACGTGGTTAACGTCTGGTCCAGATACTTAAGCAACTAAATTGGGAATTGGAGAGAAACAAAAAGAATGATGTTTTCCAAAAGGATTTTTTTCCTGTCACTGACCCTGTATATATTTCTCTTAGGAAGGCCATCAAATGGGGGGTTATAGAGAATGAAAACTGGGATGTTGCGATTCTGAGTCCTTGGATAAATATCCTCATTATTTACAAAAATCCACATTGCTCTGCAATGATTTATAGGAAATCTATAATTGAAAATTAATAAAGTATATTAAATCATATGAGGAAATTGATCTCAGAAATGAAAGTGTCCAAGAACACCAAATTTTTGTTTAAAATATAGTAACTGAGTATAATGATTGGCTAATGAGTTCTTTTTTAGTTTCTTTAAATGCTTGCATATTAAACAAAGAGAAACAAGGAATAAAGTCTCCACTGCTCCTAATTTTTTATGTTGGAGAGTTTGCCACATAATCCAAATCACCAATGGGCTTGCTGAATTTACAATTAAGTTTATTTTAATCTAAATACCTTATGAAATAAGGGAATTTGTGTTTTCTTCTATTATTCAAAATATATTTAATGAAATTTGTAGAAGTAAGTTGAAGAGCTGTTGAATTTTTAACCACCTGGAAGCGTATATAATTCTACACCAAAGGGGATAGGATTTGCACTAAGGAAGAGAAAAAAGCACTAATTACTGGCAACTATGTGTGTCTGGTCTATGTGTGGGGGAAAGGATGTTAATTGGAAGAACAGTGTTTAGGCAATTATTAAAGGAGGCATCTGGGATTGTGGCAGAAAACTTTTAATGAATTTTGACAATGCAGATCACCCAGAGAGCATTATTAAATAACTTTCCAATTAACATGGGTTAAAACTTAAGTCCCCTTGGAAGTTGGAATTAATTGGCTTATTAATCTAGTAAAGGGATTGAGGGAAATTCTCAGAGATCAGTAAGGATCTTTATTAGCAAACTCAAAGGAGACAAAATTGTGTGGTCACCATGGGTGATGCCTGGCAGAGAAGTGAATCTCAGAGCAGTAAACATAACCCCTAAACTGCACATCATACCAGTTAACTGTAACCCATTTTTGTTCAGTGTAAAATGATTCTAGTTATATGATAAGCTTTTATCTGTTAAACACTGTCTCCTGCCGTCCAAAGAAAAAGGAATATAGACAAAATGTATTAACTCAAATTCAGATGCAGAAGATATTAGACCAGTTTTTGAGTATTAAAAAGAACAAATTTCCATTTTAAAATGCAATCATGATATTTAATTGTAAGATATCTATTTCATATTAATGAAACCTAAGTTAGATATATCACCTCTAGGAATACTCTGACAATTTATTTCATCACCACACTTTATAACAGGCCATTATGTATCCATGAAGAGATATTCCTTTTGGATTTAAAGACTATTCAGGATCCAACTAAATAATTTCCTCAACTTAATTTTACATTGCCTTTTCAATATTCAATCAGACACAAATGATATTTTTCAATGTCATAATACTTTCATAAAAAGAGTAAATGCTGTGGTGATGTCACCAACATGGTACTGAAAATCTCTCCCCAGAAAAACAATTAAATATAAAGGACAATTCTGAATTTTTCAGAATTAGGAGGAAAACAGATTGGAGAATGTCCTATAAATGTTGAATTGAAGACAGGGATAAGTATCAGGTAGGAAAATCCTGTTGAAGACCAGCAGGTCCTCTTCCCTACCCCTCACTCAATCACCCACAGCAGCTGGGATTCATTACACTGGGGAGACAGAATACAAAATCTCTCATAGCTGTTAGTCAGATCCCCACCATCTGGAGACCCAGGGGACAGGGAAGGATATTTCAAGGCCCAGATCAGTGAGGGACAAAATCTGAGAGAACATGGACAGAGACTGTTTTTCCAACCCTGGGTCCAAAACCCCTTTTCCCACCCCTGAGTAAAACAGCAGGGGTTAGCAGCTTCCTTGCCTGGGGGATGGCTGAAAACTGGTTCATTTGTGGGTGTCCTTTGCCACAAATAAATTGAGGGAAATAGTCCCACATTGATACAAATTTTGGTCAGCAAAATAAGGGCACAGGAAACCCATAGTTTCAGCCTGCTCATTCAAAGGCAGCCTGAACACTAAGGCAAATTCCTTCTGTGGATGATCAATTTACCAAACATTGAGAAGGGAATAAAAGTGCTCTTCATAGGCTATTTCAGTCTCACTGGGGCTGGTCTAGATTGCTGTACAGTAATCTGTCCCTGTTTTGGCTTGGAAATATGG